>NC_133587.1:3368990-3490024 GCF_964106895.1 Numenius arquata | reverse complement strand
GATCTAGCACTTATTTTTACTAGCATGAATGCTCAGAAAAGCTTATTTTGCCAGAATGGGGTCCTATTTACTCCATCCAGCTTTCAAGTTGGACATCAGATGGTAAATTTCAGATTTTCTTTACACATTGATTGCATCATGGGACACGAATCACATAAACACAATCATCCAGAGCTTGTTTAGTTGCCCTTCTCACCAGGAATTTTAAGCATTTGAGACTCACTCCAACTCTTAGCAAGTGATGAATAGATCAGAAAACGTACAGCCAAGGGGAGTTATCCTCTGAGACCTTATCTTTTGGAGGAGAAAATTCCTTTTGATTTCAAGGGTCAGTATTTCTTTTACTCACCCCAATTATACATGGGGCTAAGGGCTATACAATCATAAAACAACATAGGTCCCACCCCCAAGAAGATTATAAGCTTCAGGGTGAATCTCAGTTGTTTCCTTCTGCCTATTGAATACTAAAGACCCGCTTCACTTGGTGCTATTTTTAATGGGAACAAAATTATCCATTGCATGAAAATATTACACGAAAGTGTTAATTCTTACACTTTTGAAAATGTTCAGCTATTCCTGAAATTTAAGATACTTTGTTCAGAGAACAAATCATGTGAAAATATGATATGGTCTACAGTGCGTGCCTCATTTCCCAATTTACAAAGCTGCTTACTGAGCCAAGGAGCTGGAGAAATACCAATGATTTAAATCCCTAACCAAGGCAGTCCACATGGCAAATAAGGAGAGGTGTAATTAAAGAGCTCACTTTGCTGGCCTTGCTTCAGCTGAGCGTTGTCTAATTGAGGCACAGAGTAACGACAGGTACTTTGCAAATACGTTGGAAGATTCATGAACAGTTTATGAAGGGCTCAGCACGCCAAAATGAGGTTAATGCACATACCTTACCTGCAAGGACTAATCCTCTCAGCTCAATAAAATGTCACAGCATTGGTGACAGAAGCCAGGGTTGTATATTCTCTCCTTCCGACACATCATGATTTCTCTGGACCACCCACGAGGTATAAGGTAAAATTCAGTGCTGCATCCGTGACTGATGAAGAAAGAGAAGACTCAAGGTGAGTTTTCAGAGTCACCATGTTGTGCTCAGACCTTGTTTGTTTGTTGCTTGACAGATCATAATATTTTAGGACCTGAAGTTGCCATTACACCTGTGAAAACATCGCCTGCTGCCAATGCATATTTCGTTGATATTTGAATTGCTTCCTTTACCAAAATTAACTTTCAGCATAATCAGCAAATCCTTAAGAAAAATAATAAAATTAAGCCAGGTCTCCTACAAATCATGTTTTAGCTCACACCTACGGTTCTGGGCTCCATCCACCACGCTCCCGTCTTGCTGCAGTCACTGCCACCGAAAAGATTTGAGCTAGTCCCTGCTGAGATGTTTTCCCTAGAGAGCAAGGCAGTGTGCCAAATTTCAGCCCTCGGGTCTGTTAATCACCTAGTGGTATATTGTAGGAAATTATAATGGGTACAGCCATATCAAATAAAGCTTTGCCATCTGATCAGTCCTCTCCCTGGGAAATAAATTAATAACAGCAATGTCATAAAAGAGGTTTTTGTGTATATGTGGTTTCTTACTTAATGAAATAGCCATTTACAATTCTTTCTTGATGGTATTAATAAGTACTAGACCTCCCCAGAGAGGAATTGCTGGAAAATCCTCCCACAGCAAGACAAAAGTGGGGGAAAAAGCAGGGTGAGCAAGATCACTTTTTTTTTATTTGCTGGTTCATTTCCACTGCTTACTCACCCAAAGCTGTAAATCCCTTGGCAGAAAGAGTTTGGCTTCATTAATCTGTAAGCAAATCTGTTTACGAGCATGGGAAAATGAGTAATTTCTTTCCCCCTCACCCCACCCTCCCCACATTGAATTGCAGCCACATTTACACACCCAGTTACAGCTGCTGCTCATGGAAAATGGGATCCTGAGTGTGTAGACGAGCTTAATTATCCACAGGTGTGTGTCATCCCTGGAGAGCTGCGAACAGGGTTTGCGATTGCACGTACACACCCACGCAGCCTGGGAATCTGTCTCCCACATCAGCAATCGATAGAATAAATCTTTGCCATCATATAGGACCACAAAATGTATGTGAGACCTTCCTCTCCTATCTCTGGACTTAAATGAAAATATGCTATTTTGGAACAAAGCACTGACAGCCTTCATAAGTTTCAATCTCAAATAATTGTTAAGAAGTGGCCTTTCCTCTCTGTGTTCCCAGGTGAAGGAGGACTGGAAGTACGTCGCAATGGTCATTGACCGGATCTTCCTCTGGATGTTCATCATTGTGTGTTTGCTGGGAACTGTTGGTCTCTTCCTCCCACCGTGGCTGGCGGGAATGATCTAAATATAGCCCCAGAAGGAAGAGAATATATCCCACTCCGTGGATTTTAGATCACCTGGAAGGAGAGGAGCAGAAGAATGGAGGCAGCCCTTTGAATAATTTACTGCGTGCCCGCGCTTGAGTTGCTCCAGAGCTCTCTGGGAATACTTTCCGAGGTCATGTCGTTTCGCCAAGCCATTTTCATCTCCTCCATCTAATTTAGGGAAAAAGTTCTTATTAAAGTCTGTACATAGCATGGTGGCATTCATTGGCATATACTCAGCAATGTAAGAACACGAGCTTGGTCCCTAAAGCAGCACATAAAGAGGCTTCGCACCTACAAACCAGCCCCTGGCAAATTAGTTCCAGTTGTCTCCAGAGGTCTCGGTGTGCCCTGCCTAGTAATTATGCCCCGTCAAGCTGAAGCGGTTCAGGAGCTGTGTGTCCCTGTATGAGTCATTTGATAAATAAAGTTCCAGATGTGGGATGCCTGTGCGGGATGTGGTCTGTGGTCAGCTGGTAAAGACGGAGAAACTGGAAAGGCTGAAAGAATTGCTGGAGGCAGCTCAGCCCCATCAGGACCAACAGTAATCAATTAGCACAGCAGCTGCAGTCTCTGCATTGACAGATTTCACTTTGGCCAATACCCTTCAGAAGCCACGGGAACCATAGCTGGGTGAAAATCATGTGAATGAGGGGAGGATTTGGGGTTAAGATTCAGACCATGTTGGTAGCACTTTAGTGCGTTTTCAAGGGAAATTTCCTGGATCAAAGTTATGGCTGCTGCAAAATAGCAGAGGGTCACCCCGAGCTGAAAAACCCTTGCTGTAGGTCAGGAAAGCACTTAGAGATGAGGAAGCCACAACAGAAGTCCAGACAGTGCATTACTGTAACAAGGAAACGTGCCCTTACCTGGGGAAACCTGAACAGGACACACAGAATTCAGAATGGCACTTTGCAGAAATTGCGGGTATTATGGCCTTAAATTTGGCCCATTGATTCAGCAACTGTCCTCTTCCCAGTTCTGTCCAAACCAAACCAACCTTTTGTGCATGTCTTGTCCTTGCTTTGGGATCTTTAGCGAGAAGGCAGGGACAGGAACCCACAGCCAGAGGGAAAGGGGGGCCACTGGAGACCTGTCCCACCACAGGGAGACATCGGCACACAAGGGCACAGCTGAGCCAGTCATGTGGGTTAAAGGATGGAAAACAGAGGGTTAGCACAGGCTTCATCTACCTTCTGCCTTTTCTCTGGATGTTTCTCTGTATATTTGCAGCCACAGAAGAGTCACCACACTTGGACAGACCGTAAGCCCATCCAGCTCGGCATCCCCTCTCTTTGGTACCTCCAAACCCACCGTTCCCATCCCCATTGCTAATTTTTGGGTGCCAGGAGGGATCAGCACAGCAGCCCCCAGCCCAGTGTCTCCCTGCTGACTTCAGAGGTCTCATAGGCAGACGGGCTTATAAACAGTTTGCCACAATGTGCAAGGGAAGGCGGAAAGAGCCTAAAAACACAGGCTTCCCCTGGGATCCGCCGTGGCTGCATGACTCAGGCTGGCAGCTGAGGGGCTCTGGGCTTCACCTAACATCTCCCCTGCACCCAGCTGGGACCAGCACACATGAGACTGTCTGGCCACTGTGAAATTTCCTGCTAGGCAGCTTTGGCTAGCCCAGGGTTTTGGAAAACACGCACCAGGAGAGGCAGGCATTGCCTGGAGGGCAGCACAGAAGGTCCCAGTAGAAGCCAGAACCTGGGGTAGGTGACACCCCAGGTGAGACGTGGCACCCCTACATAGTAAGCCTGGCACATGAGGCTTGCTTATGCCACATGACTCCCTGAGCAGCAGAGAACTGCATGGGGTTGTGACAGTAATGTTGGAACTGAAACAATCTGGTTCAAAGAGACTTCTTTGAAATACAAGTTACTGCCCTCAGTCCGAGCAATACAGGCTAAAAATCAATGCAGCGATCAGCCCATTTGGCCTCATCTAAGAAGCTACAACTGACCTCTGTGTTCATAGACTCAGCCAAGTGCTTAGAATCTGTACAGCTCCCAAAAACATAGAGTAGCTGTGGTTTGGGCCAGTTCCACAAGAAACTGAGCTGGCACAATGTGGGGAGGGAGGATGAGGGAGCTTTGCTTGTTTTCAGAATAAAGAGAGACTCACTCTTTGGAGATGCTAATTTATCCCTTTTCACAGCCAGTGAGTTTGCTTATGGTGGTGGAAGGAAAACAAACAGTCAAACATCTTCAAGGTCTAGTGAGTAAACGTAGAATTGCAGCTGCAGTCTGCATCGCGGCGGGGGCCGGGGGACAGGCTGGGCTCAGGGAGGTGGCCTGAACTCTCTCCTGTGCCTTTTCCCATTTCGAATGCACCGATAAAATAATCATGAAGGTGGAGGATGATTTCTGACCCTGGGCATTGCTGGGGCATCCTATCGCCAGACTGCAGCCCTGCCCACGATGGCTGCACAGAGCTCCCTCTGCAACCTCCTCCTCCTCCTTCGCCCGAGCCTGTCAGCACCCAGAGCAGCAGAGCAGGTGGGAGGCTTGGCTGTGCATGCACATTTTTAGCAATAAAACCACAAAACCACGTGGAGAGTCAGCACCAGCTCGAGTCTCTGCTCACATCTCCCAGTGAACTTGGGCTCAGAGCGATGGCCAAAACAGACCAGGGATGGGGACCTGCAGAGGTGAGGGTGGCTGCACAGCAAGGGTCAGGCCCCTGCCAAGCAGAACAGAATGATTTGGAGGCGGCAGAAGAAATGATAAAAGTTTAAGGAGGTATTTAAGAGCTCTGCACAGGCTGTACTTTGCTCACAGCAAAGGAACCATCTCAAATCTTCACCTTTTCTGCAAAAAGTTATTGCCAGTGCACACAGTGTGAATGGCAGCATCTCAAAGGGAGCGTGGCATGGTGACAGCAACAGAGCAGGACCACCTGGCAGGGACATGGAATGGCAATGCAGCCCCTGGCAGAGCTCCCCAGCCACACAGAGGGAAGAGGAAAGAGCCACATGCATCAGCTCCGTCAGCACAACAAAAATATCAAGTGTGATCAGGAGTGCTAAGGATGCGGTTTTGTTCCAGAAGGGTCAGTGCTACCACGGGATCACAGGGTTTGGCAGGACAGGATGAAAAGTGACAGCTGAAACCAGTCACAAAGGTGTTACGGGCATTTGGGGAGAAGCTCCAGCAATGCGGGTCCTGGCACCCTCTCTTCTGCTAACATCATAATGTTTTTCATACAGTGGCAACTCCATTTCTTCTCATGTGGCATTAATAGTTCCCCACTTTGAAGTTCAACTAAAGTCAAGGAATCAACACCTACCAGTCTTTCTTGGACAGGTAATTCCATCTTGGAGATCATTAAGGAAGATGCTATCCCGCCATAGGATTCAACAATCAGAAACTGCAGTAAAACTGGGACATGAACCAGTCTATAACTGTAGAATAATGAATAATTCTGCTATTGCAAACCCATGCAGCACAAAGAGAGAGTTTTTTAGCATATGAAAGACTCCAGGAAAATGTATGCAGCCAGGCTGTTAGCATTTGCAATGTTCCCAGCTCAGAACTGATTCCCAGGACTTGAGTGAACAAGCTGCTATCAGAAGAAGAGTGAGGAAGCAAGACTGGGTTACAGCGGGAGCTCTAAAGCTGCCTTGGAAGAGACCCAGAGCAAAGTAACTGGTTTTCAGGATCTGGGAATATAAAACTAAGCTCAGAGATCCCAAAGGCATCACAGAAAGCAGACACGGATGCTGATTTTTTCTATTTTACTTGTGGAGGAGAGATAGTATCCTCACCATGGTGTTTCATGCTTTCCCAGCAGTACAGCTCCATTGGCCATGAATGGAAGACCAAAGGCATAGAAACCTGAGAGTAATAACCTCAGTTATCACCATTTTCCTGTTTTTCCCTACATCCTCTTCATTCTGGTTCCCTAACGATCACTTTGTCTGGGTGTGTAGGGCACGCAGGGTATTTTATCTGCAGCTGGCTGGTAGGATGATCTATGTCATCCCCATTTTCCCAGCTGTTTTCAGGACTGTTTTCCACCATATCATCTCATTCTCCAGTGAGCTAATCCCCATAGTGTGTAGCACCTCCCTTTGGGTAAGTTTCTTTCTAGACATTTATCAAGAAACTGGAGGAAATCCACTTGTGTAGAGACAGCCAGCCAGAAAGATGTATGTGTGAGATGTAAAATTCACATCTAGTGCTAAGGAAAATCTGCCTATAACAGCCCCACCTCGATAGACCCAAAGGGCTCTCCCCAGTGCAGAACTTCCATCCCAAACCAGGATGCCTTTATTGTTTCCAGTCCTTTAAATCTGGTCAAGCCAACCTGCTGAGCCCTGGGGAAAACCTTTCCAGAGCTGCTTGTTAGCAGAGTTGCTGGTTTGTCCTCTGTATTTGTTGTATCTTACCCCTGAGACCGATTTAATACCTTAAAATGACACTCGTGGCAAAGCAATCTGTCTCTGGAAGGTCCTCGAGCCTCTGCCAGAATCCAGCTGCACGGGCTGGGTCAAACTCTGCAGTGGGGATAAAAATCCAAATTTATCGCAATTTAAGGACTGTCACCATGTGGAAAAGAAAGTGTCTATGACACAGACTACTTAAGGGCAGTAATAAGGATGAGCAAATCAGGACAAAGGTTTTTAATAAGGACTGAACAGAAGGGGAGGTAAACAGGCATTAGCCTGCAAAGGTGAAAAAAGGTAAGAGCTTGTGGGATTTCACAAGGACGTGTTACATTTATGTGCTGAGGTTAATTCAGGTTTATCCAGAAAATAGGTTTAAATGCAGAAAAACTAATATCTAAACTTTTATTTGTAGCAATTAAAGCTTTGAGAACAAAGTCCCTGCTAATGAAAGATCCGCCAGAGAATTTTCTAAACCGCATTGCTAATGAGTGACACTGTTCTTAACTACAGTTTGCATTAAAAGTGATAAATTGGGCCAGAAAAGTACAAAGCGTGCTGAAGAACAACACAAGAGGGAAAACAGCAGGTTGTGCTCGGCAAAGAGCGTGGGGTATTAACATTCACGAATGGCTGGTTTCTGTGCTCACTGACAGAGGAGGGAACCACAATCTGGGCTCGGGCAGGGTCTCCTGAGCCTCCCCACACCTCTCCTTTTGGGCTGCTGTGATTCTCCAGCCACTGAAACCTTTTCCTTTTGCTGTTTAATAACCTGCAACATTCATTGCTGGATTAGGACACCCTCAGTTTTAGATCTCTCAACAGAAATGCTCCTTGGCTTCGAGGAATTGGGTGCCAAAGCTCTTGCACGTATGCTCTGTGATACAGGGTGGACCGAATAGCCGTGGTTTTAAGGCAATAAAACCACTCATGGGACAAAGTTTAGGAACATAAATAGGCAAGTTGTTTGTGCAGGTTGTCTGTCTCCTAATCAATAGAGATTGGCTCTTCTGGGACCCAATTTTATTAAAGTCTGACCCTTCATGTTGTATCTGAAATGATCAGACAAAAGCAAAGGTCACTTGAAATTCTACCAAATAGATCAAATCCCAAGACAGGCAGTGAGGTGATGTAAGTAACTTTCAAAACCAGTCGATAAAGAAAACTAAAGGAGCTCTATGTCAAATCACCTGCGGTTACTAGATTTGAACAGAGAGAACAAGTTCAGAGCTGGGAATTTGGCTGCACTGATTTAAATCGGAAAGGAAGCAGAATTACCTGAGAAATGCAGACGTTGCACATTGAAATACTTACCTTCCGCAGTTTGTGAGGAACCTGGGAACGATTTTAGGTTCTGCTGTGCAAGGTACCCCTTTTACCTCCTTGCCCTTCCTGCCCACTGCTTTGCATCCGCCAGTTATCACAGGTATTGGGGTTTATATCCAGTGCTAAATGCAGAACCATTCTGAATGCAACTTAACGCAGGTTTGGCAGGGTTATTTTCAGAACACCTTCCTTTTTCAGAGAGGGAAAACATAGACCAAAAGCTCTTTGACCTGTAGAAATGGAAACATTTACAGCTCCACAACACGTGTGCAGTGTCTATCCCAATGGATCCATCTCTTCCAAACACCGCGCTCCCAATGTACTGTGGAATTCAGCTCCTCTGACCACTCCTTTTTCTTTTGGCTGGAGCTTTGTCTGCAGAAACACTTCATCTAAGCTCAAAAGATTTCTATTTCATATGTCAAGGCAACTCTGGAAAGCTCCAAATCTAACAGAAATGTTACTTCTATCAGAGTGGTATCTCTATGCATTTTCCAAAGGGAATGTACGTCATACTGAAAACATTAATTCTTGGGAGTTTCTAGAGAATGAACATACATTAAGCCAAGGACTACTTTAAATACTTACAGGAAGAAGTAATCATATTTTTATGTGACTTTTGTTGTAGGATGTCTCCCATACAAGTCTGATATATTCAAATGCTCCTTTAGCAAAATTCCCTAATTCTACAGGATTTTTCCATGATGACAAGAAGAAATAACATTTGGTTTCCTTGTCTAAACAACATAATTTTCTTAAGGTAGCTCTCTTTCAATTTGGTATTTATGTGACAATCTACTCTCTAAATGTAGGTGTATTTGCTGTTAAGTTTTCAAAATTTGGCTATAGCCATATGAATACCCAGCTACGAGTCTGCATGTAGGTGCAGAAATTGCACATCCAAACTAAGAGCGCAGGAATATGAGCGATGCTCCATTTTTTTGCCTCCTGGCATCTTTGAAAAATCTGTACTGATACCTTTTTGCTTCCTTCTGCTTTTGCAGAAAATGAAGTATTTTGTTGCTCCAGGTTTAAATCACAGTTGAGGAACGTTTGTTTCAGAAGCAGAGGCAGTTTATGAACGGTGTAACTGAGCATTGCCCAAAGTAGTAATTGCAAAGCAGGAGGTACATTTTTATCAGTATCTGAATGGTTTGTTGTGGATACGTATTAGACCATGGCTTACACCAGGAAAGGGGTGTAACATGACAATTACCTCCGTGTCATATAGATAAAAGTCAGACTCGGAGCTACTCAATATTCTGCCTGATAAAATGCAAAGTAGCTACTCAGAGTGCAGGAGGGAGGGATGGAAGAGGCCAGAGGGTTAATCTCCAGCTCCTCTCGGTACATGGCTGCGCTCTGTCTCATCTAAGGCTTTGCCTGACAGTTACCAAGCCCCAGAGAACGGGGTTAAACAGCGGGGTTTGTCACATCACGGGAAGGTTATCACGCTGTCTGCGATGCTTGTGTACATAACACCCCTGCAAGGAAGCCATCAGCGTTTTGCCAAAAGAAGAAACAGTCAAAATGGTGCTAGACTTTGTTACCTTGTCAACCAACAGAAAATGCAGTTTTGCTCCAGCAGATTTACAGCTTTGGGCATGAGATGCTGTTTTTCTCTGTGCTGTTGGACCCAGAATAACAAGTGACAAAAAGAAACCACAAGCAGACAAACGGGCAAAAATTATCTGATATTTTTGAGCATTTCAATACATTATTTCTTTTTTTTCTTACAAGTCTGTCAGCCTGTACCTCCGACTGTGTCTTTGTCTTGCTGCAGGACGTGCAATGTGAGTTTGAACACTGCAGGTCTCCGGTGCTGAAAAACAGATGGATGGCTCATCTGAACACAGGCTGGTTTGGTGGCTTTAGTGTGTGATTGACTTGTCCATATAGAAATGATGGGACATTAAAAAAAAAAAAAAAAAACCAAACACAAACACCACATGTGGTGTTCAGGTTGCTGCTTCTCTTGGAGTGCCTGGAGCTTTCACCCAGAGATTTCCAGAGCAAAACAATGTCTTCAGCTGCCTCTGCATCAGCCATCAGGGGATGAAATCTGTGTGTGGAAAGGAGATGAGGCCACTGAGCAAATGAATAAATCAGTATCAAGTGCTGAGAAGGAATGGCGAAGAATTCATTCTTTTCCCTTGTAAATCTTCTGTTCAGTGCAAGTGATTTTATTCATTTCCCAGGACTTTGTACAACTGAGCCGCCATTAAATGTATATGTATGCACTGAGATATTGTTCCTCTCTATCCACCATGGAAACATTGCTGGGGACATTAAGAACTGAAGATATCCCCATGATCATGCCACCTGCTCAACTAGTGCTGCAGTTGTGTGTTAATCTATGAAGGATGGCTGAGGAGCAGTCAATTGAACTGGCATTTATCCGTGTGGATTGCACATGAATCATCCTGATGGCTTTGAAAGGAGCTCTCTCAGGACTGACAGTGCCTCAAGGATGAACAAAGGTCTCTGCCCAGATTAAGAGAAGTAACCAGCTATAAAAGTGTAACTTTTGTACTGAGATAGTCAGGACTTACCTCTTCTACCGGCCCCATAACATCCAGAGATATCACAACCCCCTGGATACCCAGACTGCCCAGGCTGCCCTCTGACACCAGGAAAGCCCTGAGGACCAGCATTTCCAGGGTAACCCTTCGGACCTGGCTTCCCCAGCACAACTTCTCCTGGTGGGCCTGAAGAAGGAGAAGCACCGTAAGCTGTAGCACATCTATTTAGCTGCTTCAGTGTAAAACCTCTTCTACATTTTCTCCGTCCTACGTGTTGGTTAATTTTCTGAGTATTGTTTCCTCTTTTTGGTAGAAAAATATCACCTGCCAGTTGGAAAACCTCTTCTGAATCCTAGTAACTAGAGGGCTTATTCTTGACCATAAGGGTGCCCAGCTTGGCTAAAAACGGAGTCAGGTTATGAGAATCCAAAGCCCAACTACGTGTCAATGCAGAAAATCACATTAACCCCAGGCTCCATCCCAGAGTCATTGTTTTTTGTGTCTTCACATCTCAACTATAAAAATTTAAAGACAGAAGAATATGTTTGACCACACTCTCTTGCTAGTGCCCGGTTTGTTACCTCAGTGGCAAACTTCCCACTGATTCCAAGGAACAGGGAGTACACCAAATCCTAACAGATTACTCAAAAACCCTTGTGTTTCATGAGCTGAATTTTCAGTTTCTATCCCCTGAGCATCTGGTCTTGCATGCAAAAAGGCAGCAAAACTAAAACTCCTTGGATATGTCACAGGTCCTCAACATCCATCTTTACCTGGGAATGGGTACCAGAGGGAGGAGGCAGCCTGGAGCAGGCTCTTGTGTCCTAGCAGAGAGGAACCACCACCCAGGATGTTGTCAACAGTGCTGTGCTGGGAAGGTCAATCTGCCCCACCACAGTGGTCCTAAGGCTGAATGACACTTCGACTCTGGCAGCTGGTGAGCTCCAGATAACCCCATTTGGTCAATACAAAGAGGTTGTATTCACTCTACCTGTTCTGCCTCTGGGTCCTTGGATCCCTTCCTCACTGGCTCCAGACATCCCTTTTTCTCCTTTGGGCCCCGGGGCACCTAATCACAAATAAGATGCAAGTGTCACTTCGCTGCATTTTTTTATTTCACCCTGAATTAAGTCTCCTGCAGTCTCCTCACCAAGCTATCAGATATTAAATTAAAGGAGAGTCACAGCCCTTGGCAACACAAAGGAATATCCACTTCTTTTAATTCTGTCTGGGGACTTACTCTATTTTCCAGAGCAGCCATTTGCCCATGACCAATAGGTCTCCAACTAGCATTGATATGCAACCTGATACAGGTGAAAATGGAGTTTTTTCACAGAGAAATTCATAGTGCTGGTGTTAGTGCACTGGCCTGAGGGTGAGGTCCACTCCCATGTTCTTCACATGGGTCAGAGAAATCACAAAGCCGAACCGTCTCTTCGACCAGGTGCAGTCAGGATTGCTGTTTTCACATGAATTTGCTCATGAAACCAGTACACCTCAGTGAAACACATGCATTTTGACAAAATACCATTTTTCATATTTTTAAGATGAAAATATTTTGATCATCTGCATCCTTAAGGTTGTTTTTCAGTGAGATCTGTCTTCTCCCACCTCCTCACTCGAGAGGCTGGAAACATCTGCAGGTTCTAAGTGACATTTTGATAAGCTCCGCAGATACCAGATAAGACTGAATAGTGCCAGAGCAAGGAGTTAAACAGAAGTTGTCTAGCTTTTTTAGAATTGTTAGGACACTGCTGAAACCAACGTTTTTCATTTTATTTTGACAGACAATTACTTGAGCCACTGTGACAAACATTGTCTGCTAATCCAAGCAAAACTGTTTCCACTGTTCACTCATTCATGGGTAACAGCTGATGCTACTTTCTGAGATTACATTAATTTATTTCTTTAGTCATGTGTCAGGCTTTTATTGTTGGAACCACTGCTCCAGAAACCTACTTCCACTTCCAGCATTACTTCAGTTGCCTCATGCCTGCCTTCAGTGTTTTCCAAGACTCGTCATTTCTGCCCAGAGGTGATCTCTTCCACCACCAGGTGTTCATCCAAATGACTGTTTCTTTTGCCTTTCTATACGGAAAGCCTCCTGCCCTCTAAAATTAAACCCTCCATCCCCCAGCGCCTACACATGGTATCAAACTGGCCTTCCTCTCAAAGCAGAGCTTGCAAAAATACGGGGCTGCATCTGTCTTCTCCCTGCTCCTTGAGCTACCTAACTTGGGTTTCTCTCCCTAGAAGAGAGAAGTCCAAGTGGAAAATAGCAATGATATTAGATAATATCATGGATTATCTTTACAGTACTGCTGGAGGCACTGAAATGTTTAGTTAAATTATCAAAGATATAGTAAAAAATGCTTACAAACGCTTCTGTCCATACCTCTTTCTCCAGGATACCCATCTTTGCCCGACTGTCCAGGGATGCCATTTTCTCCTCTTTCTCCATTGCTCCCAGGGGGACCTGGAGGACCTGGTGGTCCTGGTTCTCCTGGTTTTAACCTTTCTTCCCAAACAGGAACTGGCTTCCTTGCGTGTTCATGAATGAATGAGTCAAATTTCAACACATGAGCTGAGAAGGGAAGGCAGAAAATTAACGTTCCTTGGGTGAGAAATTTAGAAAAGAGACAAAATCAGAAGATGTTGTCTAAAAGGGTACTTAAAACTACCAGCTAGTGCTAAAAGGCTGTCAGTCCAAACTGAAAAAGCCAGAAGCTGAAGAGGAAAACGGGCAGCTGAGTCATGACTTTGCTGCCTGACCTTGGGCAAAACCTCTGCTTCTCTTCGTGCATCACAGCACGGGGGCTTTACCAAAAATGCCTTGTCTTAAGAGGAATAAGCACGAATCACCGAAAGAATAATTTCTTTCAAATTAATTTCAAGCTTTTTCACTTGAGAAATAAAGGAGTCTTTGCAAAGTGCCAAAAGGGTTTCCAAAGAAATATTTCACAGGTCTCTCTGCTAATATGCCACCCAATAAAACCAAAGTAGCGCTGAGAGCCTGTGGTGGGACATTTGCTATGCGTGGTGCTCGGCTCGGCAGAGGACAGAGGAGCTCCCTGGGTCACTACAGCTTCATGCTGTCTCCCTTCTGGTTTTGTTCACCACTGCTGAAGAGGCGTGAACACACTGGGGAGATGGGCTGGTAATACTCACTCTGAATCATCCGCTCACAAGCCTGGCTAACAAGCTGGTATATTGTGGCCAAGGACTGTGGTTCCCCCTAAAGTGAAACAATTTTTTTATTACAAAAAAAAAAAAAAAAAAAAAAAAGGAAGAATTAATGTAATTTAAAAAGGATCAATATCATAATGCATGGTAGCTTTTCTGCCCATTGTTTTTCTCGGCTTGAGTTTCAGAGATATTAATTACTGTGAAATGCAACTTTATTTATTTATCGCAAAGCTCTGAAGCCATAAAATTGAAATTGGGAAACATCAATAATTGCTTTTCTCTTGCACATCAAAAAGCCCAGACCGAATCTTAATAATTACTGAAGCTACCAAAAAAGGGAGAGTAAATTTCACTCTCAAATTTTATCAAAAAATATGCTAAGTCTGTAACTCAATGTTCTGTGATGTGTAAAACTTTTAATATGATCAGATATTACAATATCCTATCTTTGTCTAAATCTTTTATGAATATTGATACTTACTGTATTCTGAATAAATCATATCCAAGGGGTTCTTTAGAAAGTTTTACTTCACTAAGTAGGGAAAAGTGATAAAAATGCAAAAACTGCTTAAAAATAAACACTGGCTCTAGCTGTGAAAATTTATAACTAACTCACTGCGTACTTCCAAAAACATTTATAAAATAAACATCTCTGGCTGGAGCACTGTGCAGATTACCCAGATTTAAACAAAAGCTTGGCACAACACCCAAGGGAGGAAAACAGGAAAGTTCCACTGCAAAAAAAAAAAAAAATGTATAGAAAAGGAAAAGCTGATGGGATTGGAAGGAGAATGGTGTTAAAAAAGTGACTACTGAAGCGTTAACTTGAGGCAAAAGCAGCCCATCGAAAGCAGCTCCCTCCTGTCTGAAGCCAAGTGCACATAAGTCAGTCTTGGCAATGAGACTCAGACTCCTAGAAAGACACAGGGTTTCTTTTTAACCAAAAGTCAGGATGAGAAAAACTTCCTCTCACAATAGAATAACCTTCAAAGGCAGCATAGATCTGCTGACATCAGTCCTCTCTGTGCTGGGGCACGCCAGAGGATTATTACAAATGAGTCCCCTCTTATGCAATGCATTTAAAAAAGAGCAACTCTGTCACGTTGAGTGGCTTTGGTTTTTCCTTCTCAGCAAATAGTGGATTTTCAGTTGGCATTTCTTCTTCATTACTACAGTTGACAATAGGGAGCTCCTGACTGCTGCAGGATTATGTATATCCCAGCAGCTTATACCAGCGCAGGCGAATGGAAAGGCAACAAGCTAGAGGTACGTGAAGTTATTCAACACTCAGGAGGTTTGTCTGCCTAAGCAGAGCTTGCAAACCATGTTACCACATCCACTCTTTCGAGTGTCGGACACAGTGACAGCGGTGCCGCCCAACACCACAAAAACTCACTTTCTCTCCTCTTTCTCCTTTCGGACCCGGAAGACCCTGCAAGGAAATAAAAGAAAAAATGAAAGTCTAGGAAAAGGAAGAGCAGAAGAAAACAAAGAAATAAATGGGGATGTGGGTTACATTAGTGAAACATGGACCACAAAGCTTGTTCCCCACACTCTCATCATTTCCTTGACTTCATATCAGTGACTAGAAGAGCTTCAAGCTCATAGGAATATTTTGGTTTCTTTTCTAAGAAAAAAAAATAATAAAGCAGCAGCTAGAGAAGTGGCATAAAGCGCCATCAACAGGGATGCAGAAATTCCTCAGATACAATCTTAGAACAGATTTCCCAACATAGCAGGTGGGTTTTAACATCTGAGAAGAAGAAATAACTGTAACATCTAGACCTGCGGTCGCCCCTGCAAGCCCAGAGCTGGCTACTCCAGCTCAGGACTGACTCTCTTGCTTTATTCCAGAATCTTACACCAGAAATTTGTTTGGTTGTTGGATTTTGTGTAGCTGTGAATCTACAAAGATCAAAGGGCAGTGGGGTTTGTTAACGCTTTATCAACAGTTAAGAAGCCTGGGCTTTGTATATCTAGACATCTCCTTAAGAAGGATGAGTGTGAACAAAAGGAGAGCTGCTGTGGGAACAACTTATTTCCACTCAATTATTTCATGACTTGGCCTTTTTTGAGACACAAAATCAGAAACTTACTGTTGGCCCAACGTCACCCGGAGGTCCCTTCTCTCCACTGCTGCCTCGGGAGCCTGTCACTCCTTGGAAACCCTGCAGACATTCATTTCAAGACACAGATAAAAGTCCAGTTACTTCCTAACTTTCTTCTTTTTCTGTTGAAGGCTGACATCTCCCTACAGCTCCAGGGGCACCAGCAGGTTGAGTTTAGAGGACTGTAGCAAGGGCATTGTAGCCTTAAGGTTTATGTCACTACCTTGTCCAGCCATGTGTCCAATGTTAAGAGTATATAGTGTATGAGTCATGTTCACATCATTTCCTATTACTGTCTCAATTATGGTCAAGCCAGCAAAGCTGAGTTTTGCCAACAAACTGCAAAGTGTTTTTTATGCTACAGGCTTCAGATCCTTCATTATATATTCAGACTTAGACGTAGCCTAGAGCATAACCCTTTTCTTCAGCTTCCTAATACCACGCTGCTTTTTTTTTTCCCTTTAAGACCTGCGTTTGCCTTTAATACTTTACAACAGTAACAGCAGATTAGAGAGTGGGAAGCGCCTTTCTTTGGTCATCTCCTCTTTGTGAAGTTTCTGTGCCCTTTGCAGCCATAAAGGGAAGAAAAAAATAAGCCAAAAAAACCCAGTAGAAATACTTTCCTTTATAATTTTCCAGCTACTACATTTAAGCTCAGCAGAGATTAGCAACTCTTCTCATCAGTGAAAATGAAAGAAGTCTTCAAGGCAGCACCAGAACGGCTTTCAGAGCCTGCTCTGAAGGCTACAGTGCTTTCCTCGTATTCGTAAAGCTGAGATTCAACCCTGCCAGCTCCACATCTTCCCAGGATGAACAAGTCAATGTTATGAGCTGAATTCAGTCTAAGCTCCCAAAAATACCTGACTTCACCACAACTACTGTGGGGTCTAATGCAAAGACAGCATTGAGTAATCTCCATCTTCCAGTATTCAGGACTGCCAAATTCCTTATAATTCAGCAGTGGGAATCAGTAACTATCAGGTCCACCACCCATCATCTAAAAGCAAATTTGGTTCAGTTTCCCACACAAAGTGCAGCTCAACTGTTTCACAGAATTTAGAAGGGCTGTGGTACCTTCAAATTAGCAGATGGATGTAAATCAACAGATCTTCTTAAGGTTCTGATATCTTGGGCACAACAGACTGCAAATACACTTATCTACATGGCAGCAGATATTGAAAACGGTGTGGGGGGAAACCTTTCACACTTGCCTGCATCCTCCAGCTGATTTCAGTCTAACAAG
Source organism: Numenius arquata (assembly GCF_964106895.1). Classification (NCBI taxonomy): domain Eukaryota; kingdom Metazoa; phylum Chordata; class Aves; order Charadriiformes; family Scolopacidae; genus Numenius; species Numenius arquata. The sequence goes on along the minus strand of NC_133587.1, from coordinate 3,472,858 downwards.
CCCATACGCCTCAAACTCAACCAACAGTTGAAAAAAAGTAGCACCAGGAAAGCAAAAACAGCAAAAGCATCTCCTTGCTGGGTCAGAGATTCTCCAGAACTCACCAGAAGAAGCCAAGGATTTTCTTCTTACACTGACAATGGCAGGAAAAGTGGGGATCTGCACAATGTGCCAGGTATTTCCTGTGATACCCCGAGAATGAGTTTTGCCCTGGCTGACAGCTCAGCAGCAGAAACCACCAGCCCCTGCTGGGGAAGAGATTTTGATATGCATCACTCATAGTGTGTACTCACCCTTGGTCCAGGAGGTCCTGGAGGCCCAGCTGTGCCTTCTAGTCCCCTCACCCCCTGCAAAGCCAAATCCAGTCATTTATTAACAAGAGGATTCAAAGAGATCTAGTAAGCAGTGAGGTGGTTTTTCCATGTGCTGCTTTTAACAGGAGCTTGCTAGTAATGGGTAAAAAAATGTATCTGCCAAGCAGGCAAGAAGGGTGACACCTGGTCAAATTTGGCCAAACCCAAGATGACCCCTTTTTATTTTCCCCAATCCCTCTGGCTTTATGAAAAGACAATTCACTTATGCACTGAGTGCACTGGGACAGCTGGATGTTTTGGGTCTCTGCTGGTATGCTCACAGCAGGATTTTAGGGACCCATGCATGAAAACTCAGAGGTGAGGTATTTTACCTTTGCACCTTGAAGACCATCCCTGCCTGGAGCTCCCTGCACACCAGGAATGCCCTGTAAATCAGAATTGCTGGGTAAAGTTGGCATCTGATTATCATTGCCCTAATTCATCTTGTAACAGGGGACATAAGGAAAAGATGGAAGAAGAAACAGTCATTCATTAAACAGAACAATCACTGTTGTCCCACCTTTAATTCCATTATATCTAGCTTCCAGATAGGTCTATCTTTCTTGCACTGACTGACTCAGTTTCCCTTGAGAAAGTGATGACACTCCAAAATGAAAGACATTTTCCAAGCAGACAACAGTAACAACTTTACAGCTTTTCAATCTTTCTTAAAGTAAAAGTAGTTACTGAGGAAAATGGGCAAATCTTTGAGACAATTAGAAGGAATGGTGTCTATATTACCTGCACACCAGGACTTCCAGTGTCTCCTTTCTCTCCTTTAATTCCTGGGGGTCCCTTGGATTAAAACAGAAGCACACAGTCAGGCACCCTGCAGCCTCCTCTAAGGCAAACAGCGTCCTGCTGCTCCACATCCACGTCCCAGGTCATTCCTGTTCTCTGTGGTGCTACAGGGTACTTTACAGCCACTGCATGTCCGTGGGGATTCTGCCGTCCCAGACACGCACACAGCAGCCTCTGCCTCCTTGCCAAGCAGTGACGATCATTGCAAAGAAAAATGCCTGAATCCTCCACTGGGCTGTTTTCATTAAAGGCCCATTAGGGAGAGTCTGGACAAAAGCAGCTCTTTGCCAGAATGACTAAGTCAGCATGAAAAAAGCTGATCATCCTCTCTCTCTAGTGCAGCTGCCCAGCTGTTAGTAAGGATGATGTAAATACATAGATAACAATTTTGGGGCTTTATTGATATACTCATTTCTGAGACATATTCTAACTGCAAAGAGCAAGTGACAAAAAAGGCAGTTGAAGAATTCACATACCACAGGACCCTGAACCGTGATTCCTTGAGAACCTGGAGAGCCTTGTTGGCCACTAGGACCCTCTGGCCCTACTTGCCCAGGTGGGCCTGGTTCACCCTAAAGCCAAAGACAGGAAATCAAACATAAGGAAGGAAAGCAATCAGCGCCTGCTCTCTACATTCTCAGCAGGATTCAAGATGAAGTCAGGACAGTGAGGGGATCTCTAGTAACCTCAGCTGCTTTTGCCTTTTAGGTCCAAGGTTTTGGTGCATCTTTCATGGGAAGCACAATTCACTTTCCCATGCAGCAGGACATTCCTGTTATTCGAGGTGGCCAGAGAGCAAAGGGAAATGTTCCTTAACACATGGCTGAGATCTGCATCCACTCTCATTCCTTCCTCAAAATCTTTCCCCTCTAACCATGCTGCTTTCCCAGATGTTCTTCCAAAGAAGGGGACCGATGGGCTGGTCTGGCTCTGCCCTGTGTCGATCAGAGGAGCAGAGAACACTTGCACCAGTCCCCAGGGTTGGGTATTCAGACTCAACCATTCCCTATCCTCACCTTGGGGCTGCTCCTGAAGGCTTTGTGTGGTTCTTGCTCTGCTTCGCTCCTCACACTGCCCTTCCCCAGAGCAGTACCAATCTGTCTGGTTTGGAGGCTTGGCAGCCAGAACAAGCACAACACAAAGACTGACCATTTTCCAGCAAGGCTGCTTTCAGAGAACATTGCTGACCACATACATTGCATTAATTCAGCGCAATCAGGCTTATCATCTCAATTTCCAAAGCCCAACTGAGCATTTAATTAATAATAAGTGATCCCATCCTTATAATAATAAGCGATCCCAGAGTCCTCAAGGCTCTGTTTAGGCTCTGCTTGGTGCAGTGAGACAGTCCCCAGCCTAAGGAGTCAAGCTCAGGAATGAAGACATCCCGCTGCACTAACCGAGGAGTTTTGCTCCTGCTTCGTGCCTCCGACACAGCCTGAAGCAAACAAAGCCAGTGGTTGAGTATCAGAACTCACCTTGGGTCCTGGCTCCCCCTGCTCTCCTTGTGGTCCTCTCCTCCCAGGGCTGCCCTGCCAGTAGGACACAAAAGTACCATTATGAATATCATAATCTTTACTGCAGTGTCACTGGGAGCCTGGGGGACAGATGTTGGTGCACTTTGTTGTGTGCAGCAAAAGATGTTTCCTGCCCCAGAAAGCTCACAGCAAATAGAGACAAGAAGAAAATGAATCAAGTCATCCAGAAAATGCGGAAAAGGGGAGAAGAGAGGAAGAGCACAGACCCTCTGTGACAGGCTGCACTCGCCCCCAACAGGGAGAGATGAACTTTCAACCTGCTCAACCTCCTCCCTCCAACTCCCCCAGCAAATCCATGCTGAGACAACTTCACATATGGACACGGGAACAGACTTGAGAAAAAATAGAAGAGATGCTCACATCTATAGCCCTTTGGCACTATGTTGGTTTTTATAATGTCATCCCGAGAGAACGTGCTGAGATTGGGGACAGCAACCAGCCCTGGGGAGACCTGGCTTAGCTCTGCATCTGCGTAACTGATGGATGGAGAGAAGAAACCAGTTTTCTGGCATGAACCAATATCGTGGGAACTACTGACAACCTAATCTGAAAGTTTCTATTCGTGAATCTAAAAAATCCAATGGATTTGAATTCAGAAGCACAGGCAGGGAGCTTTGGGAAAGGTGCTTTCAGAAGTGCCCAGAAGCTCATTTCAGGAGTCAGCTGGACCTGGTCAAAAACACTCATTAAGGACAATGATAAATACAAGGTGGGACATAGTCTTGTGAACCGGAGTTTTAAAAATAGCAACGAGTGCTCCTGTAACTGCAGCAAATTATCAGGGGTTTAGTGGTGTGAGGATAAGGGTATATGTCAAAACCATATTTTCTCTAATGCTTAAATGAGTCCCGCTCTTTAAAGAGTTGTACTGGGGAGATGTTTAAACCACAGGGCAATGCAAGCTGGTAATTATGCACTTAGGATATTGAAGCAAACTGTGATAGTGGAGTGCGCTCTGTAATTAAACTTCCACCGGAATGAGCACGTAATTGCTCTGCAACAAGGCGCTGTTCCTTGCAAAGTGTGGAAATGAATTCACAGTTAAGCTACAGTAATTCAAAGAGTGATCTGAGACCTTTTCACTTGAGCAAGGAGGCCAATGGTTTTTTAATGGTTATTTTCCTGGAGAAAAGCACCTGGAGTGGTTGAGATGGGGTGCTCTGGACACATTGTCAGGTTTTGGCTGCCTTGTGCAAATAAAATGTTTTTCCCCAAACTTCCAAAATGTAAACTTTTTGATAGCTGCTCCTAGTGTTTAACTGGAATATTCCCTCCTGCAATTTAAGCCCATGGTGACTCTCCTGAGTCCATAATGGAGGGCAAAATACTGCATTTGCCCTTTATCCCTGAGCATGTTACATACTTAATGACTGTTATTACTTCCCTCCCTTTTCCTTCAGGGTTTTCTTGCAGGTCAAATTCACCATAATGAGAGAGATCTTTGGGGACAGTCAGAATTGCAGTCTTCCCTTGCTCCTTACACATCCCACCCACACAGACACTTTTAAGGCTACTACTTTACACAGAAATCAGATAGGAAAATATTGTGGTGGATTTTTTTTTTTATTTACAAAGAGTTTCAGAGCCTCTGATCCATGAAATCTCTGCAGGCACCAAGGGTGACCCAACCTCCTCTCCTAAGGAGCTTAACGTGGCACCAGGAACTGCTCAGCCTGTTCCCAGCTGCAGCTGTTGTGTTGCCAACTTGCAGTCTCCCCATTTCATCAACATCTGAAACCTCAAGGACACCTCTCAGCCTTGCCTTGGCACGAGGAGTACATCAAAGCTCCCTGAGATAGGATGAAAGGAAATGGTCTCAACTTGCACCAGGGGAGGTTTAGACTGGATATTAGGAAAAAATTCTTCACCAAAAGGATTGTCAATCATTGGAACAGGCTGCCCAGGGAAGTGGTGGAGTCATCATCCCTGAAGGTATTTAAAAGACATGTAGATGTTGTGCTCAGAGACATGGGTGGACTTGGTGGAGTTAGGTTAATGGTTGGACTCGATGATCTTAAAGGTCTTTTCCAACCTAAACAATTCCATGATTCTAAAACCTCGTGGAGCCCAAGGAGCGTTATCCTTATGTCTGACACGCCCAAAAAACATGAAGCAACACCAGTGCCTGCAATACACTGCACGGAAGGGTGAACTTACAGGGGGCCCTGGAGGTCCTGGCAAGCCCGGGCGGCCAGAAGTACAAGAGCAGGCAGGAGCTAAGGTAGGGCAGGTCTCCTCATCCCTCTGAAACAAAAACAATCCAAAGTGGCATAAGCAGCTGTGCAGCAAGCATGGGATGGATCGCAGGTAACATTTACAGTGTTTCAAAATTCAATCTTTTGGTTGGAGAAAAGTAGAAATTTTCTCTACTCCACTGAGAGATTTTTTTGTGAGAAATTGAGTGCTTTATTTTTCTGTTAAATAACAAGTTTAGCCAAAAAAAAATATGAACCAGCCCTGCCTGAAATTTGCATAACACATACTGGAAGACAATTTTCTCCTTGCTAAGTATTTATACACCCCACAAAGCAACTTTCTGTGTTGAGAAGAGAACTTGAAAGGAAGAAGAGGGGGATGTTTTGACTCGGGGTTGAGGTTGCAGCAAAGCCGTAGGACTGTCAGGGCTGCTGTCTCAGATGAGTTCATGACAGGAGCGATGACAGGAGAAACTGCACCAGGATTTGGAGTTTTCTTTCCTTTTGAAGAAAACACAGTTTTGTTCACTTCACTAACAAATACACAGATGTTATTCCCAAGAGAAAAGGGGGAAAAAAAATGGTTTCCCTCTTGAGTCTATCAAAATCATCTGTGGTGTCAGTTCAGTGCCATGGACTTGTTCTATCATCCCCAGCTTCATGTCAATTAGCAGAGTGGGTCCCTCATGTCTTACCAGCGCAGGGAGATCACAACATTTGTCTTCTTCTGCCCCTACGCTGCTGCACACAATCTGCAACGACTGCAGCTGGAACTGTGGGAAAAAGAAAGTTTGACAGGAAAATAGCATTGACACACACGGTCCATCACTAAATCTCATGACATTCAAGCGCTAAAAATAATCCTCAGTAATGATTTGACAGGACTCCTCCGTGTGGTCCCAACTATAATCGTCCCCAAAAAAAGACACAGCATGAAAAGTACCCCTGGCCATTGAGTGCTTTACAAGCCCTCAGGTCTCTGCATCTCATTGAGCAGCTTCACACCAGCAAAAGCCAAGTGTCCAATTTACTCACAATCCTGCAACAGGTTCTCAAGTAATTGGGCTTTGGCATCACCAAAATGTGAAAGCAAACTCGGCTTTGCTCCCCTGAGGGGCGTGGACATAAGAGTAAAGGTGGCAGCAGCATTTCCCAGGACAGATGTCGTCTCCTCCCAAGAACCCCCAACCTGTTTCTCTCATGACATCCTTCAAAACTTCCACATCTTCCCATTCCGATTAACAAAGGAGCATACACTGCACAAAGTCAAGCCAAAATAATAAGGCAGAGGTCTTTTTTTTTTTCCCTCGACACTATTTCTCATCTTTTTCTTTTTTTTTTCCTTCCACTCCATGCACTTAACAATGAGGAAACCGTACAGCCCAAGGAGCTCGACATGCAGCACACAGATATAGATGAGTCCTGTAGATCAAGCAACATTTAAAGTTATCTTAAATTAAATAAGGTTCCATGATACCCAGTAATGAGGCACTCTGTCTTCTCAAGGGCAGCAGAGCCGTGGAAGACGTGAAGCTTTGCTGGGCTTGAAAGGCAACAGGAGAAGGGACGGCACGAAGCTGCTCATTACTTAGCTGGGTCTGTCTAGCTAAGCTGCTGGCAGGGAGAATTTGGGAGCGACAAGGAAAGCACAGATTCCTGCCTTGTTGGCCACAGGTTTGTCATCAAATTGCTGCAGAATTTACTTAGGAAATAAGTAAATACTGTTTGAATAGCACTGTCCCCTGGTTTGTTATACCCCATGTCTTACAAGCAATTCCAATGTCCTCTTTTTCCCTGGTGTATCCCAGACCTCTGCTTCTCTCTGCAAATGGGACAAACTGGTTTTGCTTTGAGGGAAGGGAAGTTATAACTCAATCCATGCAGTGTTTTCCCCTGGACTCCTAGATCTAAAAGCAGAGCCATGGAGTAAAACCTTCACGTAAGTGGTGAATGGTTTTCTGCAGTCCCACAAGCACTTTGGGAGGGATGAACTTGCCCCTTATTGTGCACATATCTGACACTCCTGTTTTGTGGAGTAAGTCTGACAACAGACGGCCAGGCGATGGCATACACAGGTGGTTTTGCCCTCAGGACCGTGCACTGGAGTGTCACAGGGCATGACACCGAGACCAAAATTTCCCTTATTCTCTCCTCTCGCAGGGAGCCGTCTTCCCGCGGCGCCGTGTGATGCAGTGAGGACATACCCGCAGGCTGGCACCCAGTGTTTGGGTTGGGGTTTTTTTTCAAGTAGCAGCTGAAAAAGAGCCTCTATACTGAAGATTATTCTCCTATCATTTGCATGCAGATAGGCAAGGCCAAACACACTGGAGGCTGAGGTGCAGCCAGCCCTGTTGCCTCCAGTCACCGGCATTTCCCGATACCCCTCGGTTGGGGCTGATGTGTTCAAATTTCCCTGGCAGAAGCAATTCCCGAAACCTCCTGTCTTCTCCAGCATCCTAGTGCAGGATCTGTGCTTCCCTGGTCCCCAGACAATGTTGCCAGCTGAAGGCACCTCGAGGACACGCTCATGCTGCTGCCTGTGATCACAGAGCTCAAACAGCGGTGGGAGGCGAGGGGGAGAAACACCGCGCCAGGAAAGCTCATTAAAATCACAGAGATCAGCGGGATCAGGACACGGCTGTGCGTCAGAGCAGCATGTGGAGGCATTCAGAGCGAGAACAATGCAAGATGGCAATCCTCCCCATCTGCCCACCCCAGCCAGCTCCAAATTTAAGCCTCCCCACTCTCTGACAGTGCAGGGAAATCAAAGACGAGGGACTCACCGATGCAGACCCACTCCTAGGTCCTCTGGTCCTGGTCACTTTTCCCAGCATGATGAAGCCAGCAGTGGAGATGCTGCCAAGGGTGTTGATAGGTTTCTCCGCTATTTTCTTACAGTCCAGATAGAGCGTGATCTTGAAGTGGCTCACGGCCACGTGCACCTGGGCAGCAGGTGGAAAGAGGAGGGTTTGGAGCTCCATGATGAGATGAGGGAGTGTCTTAAAGGCAGTAATACCTTCTGCCCAACTCCCAGACTGCTGCTCTTACTAGTGGTGTGGTTTTAATGAGCAAATGGATCAAGGGGGCTCAGGAATAAGTTGCGGTATATGCTGTGTCTGCTGTGTAACACTGCACTTTTCCCCAGTGTCCCCCTCACCTCTCCTTGGGAGAAGCATTTCTGGAGTTGTAGTGTTAAATAATTCAGTTTTCAGAACTAGCTGAATAATGGAACTGCCTACAGATAGTGATAGAAAGTGCTCATTGCTCATTTGGGTGGAACGCCTTTGCTCTGAGGACATACATGGCCAAAAAAAAATCTGTTATGAGTGATAAGGTGGCTTTCTCATGAGGCTAGATTTATTTTTTCTTCCTGCCTTCCAGCACTAAATGGTCACCAAAATCCCAAATTATTATTTTTTTTTTTATTTTTCAATTTTTTTCCTGATTATTAAGACCTAAAAAACCCTCAGCTTTGGAGTTACTACAAGGAAGGAATGAAATCAATAAGAGGGAATCATATATTGAACATGGGATGAACCTGAATGCTTTAACAATCATAAACCTCAGCATATCAAATAGCTTTGCCAGTTCCCCAGCAATCTGGATGCAAAGCATTTGTATAATCACTCCTCACTTTGAACAATACACATTGATGGCATTATACTCTCAGCCTGGAGTGAGATCATGAGCCACATTTCTCCCTCTAGTGATAAGGACCTTATGAAAGCTGCCATAGAATATCTTCTTCACTTCCTGCTGGTCAAAGGAGACTTCCTGTAAGTCAGCCTTGTAGTCATGATTGAAATAGGTCAAGGATTTCTTACTGGCTACAGGAAAAATAGGACAAATAACAGCTTAGAATTAAAAGAGAAATTGATTTCACCCACATACTGAACAATAGTACATAAATAGGCTTAAATATGGTGAAAGACTTCATATGTTATAATGAAATAATTCTAAACAGTGCAAAATAAAATGTAAAAATAAATAATATGATACAAGTAGAATAGAAATTAAAATATGTCTTTTAATTGCACTAGGAAGCACTTAAAATGCAAGGTTGAGAGCAAAAAACAAAGCTTCCCCAAAACTGTCACTGTATAACAAGAACATGAAAACATTAAAACTTTCCAAGTGAGTACCAAAATGAGTTCTGCTGCTCACAGAAATGAATGCAAATACCTGAATTTAACGAATTCAACAAGAAACCTTACGGTCAAGGTTAACACCAAGGAGGGGCTGGAAGTCCTCGTCTGTTATTTGCCACACGGCGAAGGGCTCCTTGGGGGTCTCGGGCAGGAGGCGCAGGAGGATGCTGATGGTGTGCTCGGGTGGGATGGCAAAGAGGTGGACATCGCTGGAATGAGACAAGCCGAGCACCCGTCAGTGGCTTAAAGCAGCAAGAGCCAGCAGGGAACATCCTATGGACAGGGGTCACACCTGGGAGTTAAGCATGATTTGCCAGGAGAGATCCTGGCCCCTGTTTTGTTCATCACTCTCAGGCTGTTGGAGCCTGTGCAGAGTGATGAGCCCTCGAGGGCCTTCCCCTGGTGCCAGGGAGAGCAGTCGGTGTCAGTCCATCAATGCCAGAGACGCCTTGGGGAATGCCAAGACACAGCAAGTTCAGCCTTAATGCTTTTCAAAATAGAGCCAAGCAGTGGCTTACTAAACATCCTTGCCAGGCGCTAAAACACTCCCCCAAGTCTCCTTTTCAAGAAGGAGGAATGGTCACCACATAGCATGGGCTAAATACTTAAGCCTTGGCAGAAATCAGTATAAATGTCCTTCAGGGATAAGCATAGAGCACACAGAAATGTCCCTGTGGGTTCCCGCGTCCCAGCTGCAAAAGCTGGGCTCAGAGCTGGAGCCCACGACCATGCAGCGATGCCCATCAGATGCTGCTGACACCACCCGGCCTCATCCGCAGCCACTGCCAAACCTGTCGGAGCACAATGGGCAGGAGTGGTGGCTGGAGGAGAGAAGGCAACGGGGAAGGTCAAATTGGTTATGCCTGAAATGCATCTGTAATCTGCAACAGGACACATTTGCATGGGCATATACGCAACTCATCAAGCATCTTTTCAGGACTGATTCATAAGTAATGTCAAGTTCTTATTTCACTCTCCGTTTCTGAAGGAGCAATGTCCTTGCAAGGCATATGTACCAGCTGAACAAAGGGATTTGCCCATAATTTTCTGAGTATTTAAACCAAAGAGTTCTCTGAATCTCCCCCACTCTGTTTACTCTAAGAAGCTTTGCTTCTTTAACTAAGATTAAACTGAGCCAGTGCCTCAATAATTAGGCTTTAAGCAAAGTAGCGCTGAATGTCAGGAGTCAGATCATTCCTGATTTATAATCATAAAAAATGAATGAGGTCACGGGAGCTGTCTGGCCCCCTTGGGACCCTGTGGCAAAGCCTTGTACACAATGAAACAGGGTCAAGTCACAACCCAGAGTCAGTGGTTATTCCCTCTCATCAATAAGGACCAAGCTGCAGAGAGCAGCTGAGACAAATGTTTTCTACAGCAAAGATCTGTCTCCAAACCAGAGATACTGGGAGAAGGGATGGAAGATGAAAATGTGACCTCAAACTGCCATCACGGAAGTGTACGTGTTTGTGGACAGAATGCCTAAAGAATGGTGCAGTGTCCATACATGACACGATCTTATGTCCATCACAGCAACTAACTGCTGGAAAAAGGAAAATCCTCATTGTGAAAATGTTTGGCTACACAAAAAACGTAATGAATACCCTATTATGTCCTCTTAACTTCTGCGTGACATACTCCATACTCATCTTGATGCAAGCCAGAGGTTAATTTCTTAATATATTAAGGAAAAATACTCTGGCAATCTTTTCAGTCTACCTACGGTTTGATTTAGTTCATCATCTTTATCATTTCATTTTGAAGCTGCCAGTGGGGCCACATCATTCATCCACGATTCAGTGACCTTCCTTTGCTGTGAGCATAGCTAATGTGTATGCCCGAGACCAACGGCGAGGGTGATGCTGGTCACAGCTCTGCTCCCACCTGGTCCTCTGGGTGAGCTGGGTGTCTCTGAAGAGGGTGAAGGTACGGGAACCGCTGAATATGAATGGCTCCATCGCTACACCTTTAATGGAGGAGTATTCCTTCTCTACCAAGCCAAAAGCTTCCATCATATCAAATCCTGGAACAGAGAAAGAAAACAGACACATAAGCGGTTAGAAAAGAGTGTAAATAAAGTGTGATGGCAGAGAGGGTAGAATTAGCCTCTAACTAACACAGCAATGGGAGAAAATGCCATGGCAACACGGACATCAGCAAGGCCGTGCAAGCTCACTGGAAACCTGGAGTGCACTCCACCAGTGGCAGCCAAGGAGAACACTTTGTGTCTGTGCCCTCGGCACACATCTGCTGTAATCTTCTCCTCTTGGAGAGGAGCAGACTAAAGATGGAGACTTTCACAAATTTGTGTTCAAATCTCCAGAAGGAAAAACAAATGAGAAATAAGTTACTCCACACAATTTCTCCTTTTCAACTAGATGCAAAAATATTATCTTCAAAAGATATGGAATCAGGCCAGTAATTACTAGCAGCGAGAGAGAATTATTTCTGCTCTGATACGCCTTATATGTAAGAGTTAGAAAAATTAAGAAAGATCTTTAAAACATGAGCATTTCCATTTCTCTCTATATTCACAAGACACCCAGGGGTGACCTGCCTTATGTGGTCTACAGAGATTCTCCCCTGACATCTCCAACACCGCCTCCCTGGCTCGTCCAGCTTCATCTCACTCTCCCAGCTCATCATTAAAGCTCCGAGTCATTTTCTCATTTCAGTTTTCTGTTCAGTAAGACAAGATCTTGCAATTGGGATTCTTTTTTTAGTTTATCTGAGTTTGCAGCAGGCTGGGATGAAGGAGATAGCTCGTTCTTCAGCAAATGGAAAGGCTACAACTTCATTACAACACGTCCTTTCAGTCTGGATTCCCTCACCCCTTCACCATTTACAATCTTCTGCATTTTCTTGGCTGGAGTTTTTAATTTTGCCTGCGGTTGGTCCAGGGTGCTGCTTATTTATTTTTTTTTTCCATTTTCCAAGAGTTCTAGGGAGTTTGCCAAAGGAAATTACCTACTTGAGAGCCATTTATCTCTGATATGGGGCTTCTGGCACTGCAACTTCCTTTAAAACATGCAGGAAATATTCTAGTGTAAAGACTGAAAATGAAGCTTGAGTCACAGTTATAAAGATATTGTAATCTGCTCATGCTATTATCATATTGCGAATCTGCCACGTCATGGTTTCAGGGAGCTGCTAAGGAAATGCCTACTCCTACCACCTTTGTCAAGGAGGAGAAGGAGAGACCAACATTTGTTGGGGCTTTATGATTTGATTGCTTTGGCTTCTGCATCCATAGACGAGTCAAGAGCAACGAGAGTCTCCTGGATGGGGATGCACATCCTGTAAGGGTCAAGAGAGGGAGTGGAGCAGAGATGAGGTGACTCACCCATGGAGTAAATGCAGAGCTGAGAACTGAGGCCAGTTCCTCAGTCTCACCCGTATAACAAAGCTCTCTAGGAAGGAGGTGATATCACTTAGAAAGCAACTAGTTCTGCTTATAAAGTAAAGAATACGTTCAGCAGCTCCAACAGGTTATGGTATAGACAGGAGAAAGGGGAACTTGCCACCCCAGCAAAGTCCATGCAACCTGACTGCAGAGAGCTCTTTGGGTACCCAAACCTCCTCGAGATGATGCCACGGTGATCTCAGTGACAGACTGAGGGTTTTTCTTAAGGAGCCTGTATGAGTTAGGAATTGAAATCCTCTTGAAATTCAGCAGGCATTTGAAGCCCAGCTTCCTTACGGCCAGTGAAAATCCCGGCATTAAGCACTAATAGCTGAGAGCACGGGCTGGTGGAAAAGCAGGGCCATACTAATTCAGTGAGCGCAGAATATCCTTCTACCTGATAAAGGATATTTTCCTATTTCAGTTCTCAGACTTCTTCCCTTTCCCTCAGGACAAAGAAACCATTTTCCCCCTGCTCAGCTCTTGCGCGTTTCTCAAAAGCCAAGACCGGGTGGCGTTTTTGCATTCACAGCAGAGCACCGCTGGGGCTTGATAAGTTACTGTACCTCGTACGGAGCCTTCAGTGGAGCTGATGGTGGGGCAGGCTGCGAGAAAAAAATAAAATGGAAAAAACATTAGGGAAAAAAAGACAATAGGCGGTTATGGAAGCAAAATGAATGCAGTTCCTCTAGGCAGAGCAATGGAAAAACACAGGAAAACTTCAAATATTCTACAGCTTAATTCAGAGCCTGGCCTTTAACCTTGCATATATATATATGGAGAGGGAGAGAATTTGTGTTTATGCAGATATAAAGGTTGTTCCTGGCTTGCCTATCACAAAAATAAAAATACTGTCTTTTATCATCAAACATCGTTGTGATTGCTTTCTTTTGACTAACTCACCTGGCACCTTACACTACGACGTCCAAGGGAGCATCATGTTCTGCAAGTTTCTCTTTAAAAACAGACATCAAAACACTTTTTTTTTTTAAGCAGTGCTTTTACAGAAAAGTGCACCTTAATGGTGTTGTAAAATACCAAAGGATATCTGCAGTGCCAAATTTTGTACCTGAAACTCAAAATACACACAGCAAAGATATATATCTCAACCTGAGATTTCGGCTTTTGAACTCTTTAGGGAAACACAAAGAGTTTTGATGAAGTCTTGCAGTTTACCTTTCAGAAATTCCCTTGGTGAATCCTCTAATATGCCACAGGACAGGAGGCAAAACCAGAGGAGAAAAGGCTGGAATGTGAAGCTGGAACGTGAGGGACCATGGTTATGAGCACTCTCCATTTAAAAGCCTCAGGTGAGGGGGTGTTTTAGAAAACAGCACACGAATGCTGTTTCAATTATCTGCTGCCATGTAAATCCCAGTCCATGGATGCCAGATGGAGCTGGGACAAAGGGAATGCTTGACGCAAAATGAGAAATGTCCCTGAAAATCAAGGACACTTGACAAGATGGTCTATTTCATAAATGGTTTTCTAGGTCATCAGTATAATAGAATCTAGCGAATCATTATATCAAGGTTTCATTATAGCCTTCCTATTGCTATTCTTGCATCAATGCCATTTCATACCTCTTCAGAAAAGCAGGGCTTCCAATTTTCCATCCCTAACTTTTGTAAATGTAAAATTTAAAGGGGGTGACTTACCCTCCCCAGGGCACCTGAGATTCCTAAGTCTATAGGAGTTTCAATGCCATTCTTATGATCAATACATACATGAAAGAAAGGGCACCCAAACCAATGACCTTGATGGCCATGGGTCTGCTGAAGCCAGGAGTTAGAACACAAAAGACTTACAAGATGCCATGACCTCAATTATTCAACCTAATGCATAGTTTTAAACAAACATACCATAATTCCTCTAGCATTGGGTATAAAACTAATGAAGGGATCTGTGGAAATCAGTCAAGAAATCAGTTTCTGAAACTTGAGCCTCAAAACCGTCTCTTTGAGCTTGACGAGGCCCTGGTTGTGCAGCAATGTCCTGCATCCATGATGATCTGACTTATGTCTACAAGATATACGTGGCTCTTTCCCTTTCCCTTCCAGAAGCCAACCAGCTTTCCAAATGCAAGGCATCGCTCAGAATTGAAGCATGATGAAGAAAAAAGAAAAATAAAAAGAAGTCCCCCCTGCTCCTCGTGACATAAACAGGCTATACACTTGCCCATGTACCAGGTGTCTGATATTCTTTCTTGGGAGTCAGGGAGCTCCTTCTGACCCTTGCCCAGACCCCAGTGTCCCTCTTGCTGACATCCCTGACAATTCTGGCCTCCTTCCCTGGCTGAAGGTACTTGGATTGCTCATAGCTCTTTGATCTGGCAACGCTCAGCTCAGACAAAGCATGTCAGAGTCAGGGGAAGGATCCCTGACACTGGCAGTTTGCACTTCTGCTTTGAAGACTTTTTTTCCCCAGAATTTCCAGCCTAGGATTCCTGCTGTCTTGTTGTTCTCTCTGTTTTTTGTTTTTCTCCCCAAGTCCCAGCGAAATGCAGTTATTCTTAATACAATAAACATTCGCTCCTGCAAGGTCAGATCATTTCTCTCAATAATTTGGTTACATATCAATATTTTAGAGTCTTTTACTGCACACCCAACAGTTTTCCCAGAATTATTACATATCATCTCCACTTCTTAAAAAAAGTTACTTTATAAAACACACAGAATTTAATATTTCTCCTATTATCTTTTCAGCTACCATAGCCAAACAACCATATGAAACTCTACAAGGTGACTCATCAGCCTTATGGGAGGATTGTTTTCTACTTGAAAGCTCATAGGACTTTTCCATTGTGATCTGAACACCTGTGGATTTCCCCAATAAGTCACTTGAAAACTTAGTCTGATATGTTCTTTGTTGGGTACAAACTAAAATTTTCTCATGTAATCTGCTTCATTCTTCCTTCATGGCTTCCCTCGATACATTTTAAAACTGAAGTTTTGTTTAGAATCATTTCAAATAGATGGGGAAAGGCATTACTGCCACAATATCTGTATTCTAATATTTGTTTCTTAACAACCTTCTATAACCCCATACAACATTCAACATTTCTCTCTAATCCATTACATAGTTTGCTTTATATAACCACATGAGAACATATGCTCATAAAATTTAATAAGGGACTTTACAGGGAACTTTAATTTAAAACATGTCATCATTCCCTTTGCTCCATTTTGGTCAAGTTGTGCAGAAATCCTCTAAAAACACTATCAGACTTTATACTAAGTGAGTTGGGTTTGAAGAAGTTATGTGGTTTCTGGCTGTCCTTGGACAGTCCCCAGAGGCATCTGTCAAGAAATGACATACCCACTCCTGCCTGCCCTGCGGAGCCTACACTGTGCGACTTGTTGCTGAAAAAAAGAAAAAACAACTCAAAGCAAGACTTCATAGGAGGTGATTTACCTTCAGTTTTAGGTGGAACAAATCCTCGTATTGAAGGGAATTTAGACAACACAGGAGCTGAAAGAGAAAGCAATGCACACATGAGCTCTGTTATTCAGGATGGCGATGCCTGGCTCAAGACCGGGTGGTCACCAGCCCTTCCCAGTCATCCTGGAATTGCAAATCTTGCCCAGGAGTGCAGAAGTTGAGGCAGAATTTTCCCTTCTCAAGGCTAGTAGTCCACCCTGCTGAGCAAAACCTTAGGCTTCGCCACAACTCAGGGCAAGGGAGGACATCGTTGCCCCAATAGAGATTGCCACAAGACTGACAGATGGAAGGTTATGAAGAACATGCACATTCTGACTGATACGCTTACCTGTCCGTCCCGTTGTGGAAGTGCTCTCACTCTCTCCTGTGTAGTGGATGGCAGAAACAATCACCTTGTAGGCTCGATCAGGCAGCAGCGACTGCAGGGTCACGCTGCTGCTTTTGCCAGAAGCCATGATCTACAGTGGGGTGGAAAAAGAGCCCAACATTTGGGCAGGCTTCCTGTTACAGCTCTTACTCACACCCCAGAGTTACATGGAGGGTTTCTAGTGGCAAGACCTGGGACAGCAGGGTTGAGGGCAGCATCCCTGAATGGTTCAGGCAATGGTGAAAGCAAGCCAAGAAAGCCTGGCTATGCATTGCCATCAGACCAGCCATGTCCAAGGGAAGAACATTTCTCTATGGAAAGAACGCAATATTGCCCATGAAAATGGGGGTCAGAAGGGCCTTATAACATGGAAACCAGTCTGGGTTTGCGTAGAAAGCCTGAGGTTTAAAAGGTTAGTGTTTAACCTCCCTAAGTCAGAGGGGCAGTAGGTTTATCCTCAGCCTCTCTGCCTCTGAGAATTCCCCACCCCAGTTCAGGGAGGGCAGAAAGCTGCACTATTAACAGCTGTGGCAGACACAAATATCTTAATTGCAAAGAGGCCTGGAGGTCTTCTTCATAAAGCAACACCCAGCAAGTCAGCGGAAGAGATTTAGTTTCATAATCCTGCAAAGCAGCTATTCTTATGGCAAGCCCTACTGGAGCAGAATTCCCCTGGGCATGAAATTGTCCCTGTATCCCTCTGGGCTGGTGCCTGTCACCTACAAAGGAGCTGGAGACTTACTGTTTGCTGAGCACTGGCATCAGAAACGGGGTTGTAGATGATTTTGTAGTGCTGTATGCGGCCATCAGGGGGGGTCCAATGGACCTGGAGGCTGGTGGGGGTCTCAGAGTCGATGAAGAGGTTGGTGGGTGGGCTCCGGGAATCTGTGTCAGGGATTAAACGTGAACGGCATAAAAGGCAGGTAGTAATGTCTCTAAACAGGGCCAGTAGCACTTGCTTCCAAGCCCGTTTCTGAATGGTTCAGTGCTCTACTTTGCGGTCAACCAAAGCTCAGAGCAGAAGTCGTCACCGTCGGGACCAGGCAAGAGAGAAAACAGATTGTAGAGGAATGAGGATTGACTAAGTACAACACTGTACAACTCAAGCATTCAACAGTTCAAATCCTAGGACCTAGGAAAAAATTTTGGAAGGAGAGAAAAGCCCTGGAAGCACAAGCAAATGAGATCCTTTGTATACATCACAGACAAACACTAAAGGATACCCTTTGTAAAGACCTGAGCTACCATTGAATTTCATCACAGATCTGAAGACACACTGGACAAATATCTTGATTGCTGGTTAAACCCGGATCACACTTCAAAGTTAATCCATCATAATTTCTAATCTTTTCCATCTTTTTATTTCTGTTCTAAAATTATTCTAAAAAAACCCAGAACAGCCAGCACACAACAGTTTTGTCTAGCGCTTCTCACACCAACACCCACAGCCTCGAGGAGGGGAGCACGTGCAGTACCTGAGCTACTCTCCCTCTTCGGATCCTGCACTGTGAGGTATGGATGCATCCCAAACAGGTGACGGGCTGAGCTGTGGTCAGCCAGAAAAGGGTTTGCCAGAGACCAAAGCCGAGTAATTTTTAATTATGTAAATGCATTTCTTTCCCTGGGGTCCTGCTGTGGAGCAGAGTGGACCTGGTAACAGAGGCTGTTATGCCGGAGTGGTTTCTCTGAGCAGGGGCTGAGAGTTAGTAAGAGAAAGGCAGAGTGGGCTAAATCCATCTGCCGTTCAAACAAGGGGCTCGAGAGCGTGGGGTCTTCTGCTCCTGGAGCTTGTTTCCAACCAGCCTCTTGCTCTGTATAAAAGCATGCTTCTGGCCTTGAACCTATGGTGGTGTGAAGGCACAGAAGTCTTGGAAAAGGAAGCATTTTGTTCAGTGGAGACTAAAAATTATGGGTGAGCCCTAAAGGCAGTCAAGGACACACACTCAGGCTATGAGATTTCTATCCTGCAGTTTTACCTGTAAGGCTCTTCTGCCCACCCAGCAAAGTCGAGGGTGACCTTAGAGCACAGGTTGAATGAAGATCATTTGCGTCTTCATTGATCCTCCTTCCCTTTTCTGGATAAAATGAGCTTACTTCTACTGAAGCTGAACCAAGTTTGCTGGCAGCTGAATCAGGCTGGAAGCTGTTGCTGTGCATCACCGCAAGGTAAAGCGGAGAAGAAAACAAGTGTGGGAGGTAAAGTCACTTCAACAGCACTATTATTAGTGCTGCGCTACACGTCTGCATTGCTGCATGGGCTATTTCCTTCAGCTGAGGTAAGTGAAGACTCTGTTTAAGTGAACAAAGGGAAACTTAGGGAAAGTCTTCTGAGTTGGGCTTATTCTGGAAAGCCTCCAGGCCTGGCAGAATTTGATGGCATGGATGTGACAGCCAGGGGAAAGGTCACCTCCCAAAGCTGCCCAGGAGGAAAGAAGCATCTCTGACAGAAAGGACACCATCTGTGCCTTCCATTACCTCTTGAACCTCTGCTCCTCCACAGGAGGAATCCCAGGCTGCTTGCTCTTGGGTGTTACCAGCATCACGGGCACATTTTCAAATGCTCCATCAAAATATTCATCTGCAATGATTATTTAGGTCATGTTTTTTCCCTCACTGCCATGGGTTGAAACTTCTTCCCCACATTTCAATCTCTTTTATTTCCAAT
This sequence comes from Numenius arquata, assembly GCF_964106895.1. Taxonomy (NCBI): domain Eukaryota; kingdom Metazoa; phylum Chordata; class Aves; order Charadriiformes; family Scolopacidae; genus Numenius; species Numenius arquata. Next base: position 3,453,947 of record NC_133587.1, on the reverse strand, counting down.
GTATGCTCTGGTTGGAAGAGCTCATTGAGGACCTCAATAAAGAACTTGAAGATATTTTATCAGCCCCGGATATTTATCTGGCATAGCTTAGCGAGAGGAATGGGGCACATAAGCACTTTGTAATCCACTTCAGTGCAAAGCCAGCCAGGGTGGCTCAGCCCAGCTTCAGCAGGAGTTCCCATCCAAACTGCTCGCTCGTTCTTCACACAGAAGAGGATGAGACATGCTTGCATGGTCTGCCCTGGTAGCAGAAACTTCCAAGAGACACTTCCTGAGCAGATAGGGAGGATGGGGAGGGGTAACTGCCAAATTCATGAAGAAGATCTTCCCAAGTCTATATTTACTAATTTTTATCTCATCTTGCCTAAGTTGAAGGACTTTTTTCATGGCCTCACCTCTGTGATTCTTGTTCTGATGGACTAACAGACTATGTGGGCTGTCCTGTCACAGTCTGGTCCACTTGTCCAGAAAGGAAAACAGGGAAACTCATGTTAGCAAACAATTGAGATTCAGAAATGCAGCTGGGCTGTGGTGGCTTAACATGTAACCGTTCCTCCACTGAGCCTGGGACACAATGCAGCTTCACTTTGAACTTCTGGGTAGGATCTGAGCTAAGCTGGTATTGCTCACCATCCTTGCCCATCTTGCTCTCTCTCTCTGAATATTTAATTACACCATTACAAGTTAAACACTAAGTCCTGAGTTAGATAAGAAGGTAAGAAGGGACTTGCACTGTATCACTCTCTATAACTTTTGTTCCTTTTCCAGCTAAAGCTATTCAGCCATTTTAAGTAGAATTCATAAACATTTTGAGGATAATATCAAACCATAACTTTGAAACAAATTTTCTGCCTGCCAGGAAGAAGAGAAACCTCATCCCAAGCCTACCGAATGATGCATCCCAGTGATGAATGGTTTTGGTTTTCATAAAAGAGGATTATATTTCTGATGATACACTGTCTGTGAGGGACTGGTGTCTGCAGGGTCCCTTGGCCTCAAAATGGGTGTTTCAGGTGGGGTGAGAGGAATTAGGAGTCCTGAATAAAATGAACTTGCTGTTCTCACCTCACCCCCAGGGGAGGAACATGGTTCCATTTCACAAAACTAGTGTGCAAACAGCATCGCGCTGACCTGGCATTTTTCCCCTTAACCTTCAAAGAAGAAAGTATTCTGGGGAGGATGAAGGACAGGGAGACAAGTTTGTGTTACCAAAGCTTCCTGCTGAGTTTCACTTCAGCCACTGCCCTTAAACAACTTCAGTGTTTCTTGCAAATTCTACTGAGACATTTTTAAGAGAAACTTCATGACTTGACCTATTCCTATACAAGGGGATGTTGCCAAGAGAGGAAAAAAGAAAAGCAATGATGAAAGGAAGAGTGGTTTCTCAACCTCCTCTAATGCATCTTTTTGTTTTTCTTCAGCACAGCCGGATCACTGCTGTTCACCAGGTTGCAACCCAAAGTTTGCCATCCCGAGGAGAACTAGGCAGCTTTTGTTGGTGTTTCAGCTCCCAGAATCTCATTTTATGATGAAAGTTAGGGTAGAGAGGTCTCATAAAAATCAAACCAAGGGTTTGGGGTTTTTCCAGATAACATAAGAGATTGCCATGCTCTAGCTGAATAAATTGCCATTCATCAGCTCTGACCCTGTTGAACAACCTGTCCACTCATAATTACGCAGTACAAGACAGCAGCTTTTGCTTGAAACAGTAAAGGTTTGAAGTTTCACCATATCCCAGAATTTCCCAGAGTCCTGCCTAATGCCACATCTTCCCATACATCCACCACCCAAGCCTTATTCAATTTGCTGGCACCCACGAGTTTCTTCTGAAGTGGCCAAGATCAGCCCTGCCTCCTGAAAATCATCATCCACCCCTTCTCCTGTGCCACTTCTCCCCTGTGGGAACCTGTCACTTTAAACATTAAAAAGAAAGAGTCACCATCAAAGACATTGATTGCACATGCAAATATTGTCCCTGAGAAGAGCGTGGCACCGTCCAGACACCTCATGCAAACTGACCCCCAGCACCCAGACCCTGAGACTCCTGAGAGGTTTGGCTGCCGGAGTGCTTTCTTTGAGTGCTTTCCTTTCTTCATACAGCATTGCAAAGTCTGACATCCCCAAGGCATCCTTGTTCCTGCACAAGGACAGCAGCTGACAAGCAGAAGTCAAATTGCCTTCCACGTCCCACCAGGGTGCACACGCCAGCAAGGACCAGCCTGTTCTAATATGCCTAGAAGGGACCATCGCATGCCATTTGCAGTGGGCTGAGGGAGCTCCTCTGGCATTTTGTAATTCATGGCTTAAAATGTAGCCATTCATTTTCCGAAGCCTCTAAACAGCTCTAATTGTCCCTTTATCATTATATACCTGTAGGATGCTTTCATTTATTATTTTTTTCTTGTCAGTTTGCAGCTTCTAGGTACTTGCCTGAGGTAGCTTTCGATAAACAAATGTTATTATTAGTCCTTATTAATAAAACCTGAGCTTCTTATTCCAAGATTGTCATTTACTCTGTGCTTCATGAGCTCAACAGCAGCCTAAAGGAGTCTATTCTGCAAAGGAGGCTGAGAGATGGAGGAGAGGACTGCTGCAGCTGAATGAATTGTATTCCATTCACTGCCAACAAAGCCATTACACAAGCAATATTAATTAAGAGGACCTCTGGGAGTGCCACTTTTTAACCTCATATCCTGCCTGTACAAAGCGAGATTTAGATAATGCTTCCAGGCAGAGTCTGCCGGCAGGATTCTCTCTCATTTTTCTAAGTGCCCTCAGATGAAGCACAGCTCAGCAGTGACGTAGCCGACGAAATCCCTACCCTCCTTAACAGACCATATTTTACTAACAGGAACCACTCATTAGGCACCGCATTCAGCTCAACACTGGAGAGGAAGCCGATTCATTTACATCACTACACTCTACAGAAGCAGGAGAGGAATGAAACACATTGTGAGGGCATCCGCCTGCCTGTGTTTCCCCAGCCTATTTTCCTCAGGACAAATTCAGAACACTTTAAGATGGAAAAAGTAAACATCTCTGGCCATGTTCAGACATTCAGGTTTGGGGTTTCAGCGCTGGAGATGACCAGATCTGAACTTCTGGTCTGTGATGAGTTCTGAGGCATCCCATGCCCTCTTTATTATCCCCAGGCTGTGGATACTCAGTACTGATCACTTACTGGTCCTGTGCTGAACAGAAACCGTGTCACTTCGAGCACCATCTTTGTAATAGGCCCAGATGGATATTTTATAGTCGGTGTTCTTCTGCAAGCCTGTCAGGACAGTAGTTGCCACATTTCCAGCGATGGAGAGCTGCAGCAGGGGAAGAAATGAGTCAGCCAAGTTCCCAGGCATGCCCAAGCTAGTTCATGCCATCAAAGTGTCTGTCTCACAGATTGCCCATAGGCACAAATGGGTTAGCACTGGGCTTTGGGGACAAAGTCTACTGTTGGGGGTTGCAGACATCTAAGCAAAGGCGAATTTCCAGCCCTGATTAATGCCGAGTAGATGCCCATGTGCTGCTGGCCAGTTGTATTCAGCAGCTACTTCAGTATCGCAATGCGACGCTCTGACACAAAGCAGCCAACCTGCGCTGAGCATGAAACACTTTTGCTCCGTTTCCAGCTTTTAGATGTGATGGGGATGGAAGCCTTAGTACACCCCTTTTTCAAGCCCAAATATGAAGCATTATATGAGAGACTTGGGTATTTAACCCACTTCAACTGCTGTTTGCGCTCATATTGAAAACAGGGGCTTGAGATGCCCTGAGCAGTCACCTGCTCCATCCCTGCCCCTCCTGCACCAGCTCTGTCTCTTGTCATTCTCCTCTGCGTGCTCCTCAGTTGGGCCTCATCCTTCTTGAAAAGCAGTATCCCAAAAAGTAGTTAGTGCTTACTAGCACTTAGGAAAGCAAAAGTTGCTTCACTTGTCTCAGAGGTGATACCTCTGGCTATAAATACTTGAGTATTATCTTTGTCTTTTCTGCAACAGCTTGACATTGGGGGCTGGTGAGTCTCCGCAACCCCAGATCTTTTTCTACTGAATTGCCTCTTGGCTATTTGTTCTACATCCTGCATACCTGTAGTTAATTATTCCTGCCTAAGCTTAATACTTTCTTCTTGTCCCTATTGAATGTCATCCTTGAGATTTTCCAGAACACTTCTGCAATCTTCCCAGAGCCTGCAAGGCTCTGACCCTGCTGTCCTGCCGTCCCTCCCACTTCCAGCACTCAAGGTGACAGCTCCATCGAACAGAGCCAGACCCAGGACAGACCCTGTCTTATTCCACAAGCTCCTTAAGCTTGTTAAATTTCTTGAGTCCATTAATCTGAATAGTTTTGCACCTCCCTGTGTCACTCTTGCAGGTGAGTTCAGACCCATCAAGCAGGCACAAAGCTAACCCAGCCTCCCCAGAGCTGTGCATGGGTCCGTACCTCCTGAGGCTTCTCTCCACTGACTGTGCTCCATTTGATCTGATAGACAACCACGTCGGAGGCAGCAACAGCTTCCCACTGCAGTCGGAGGCTGTTCCCGGAGAGCTCGGTAACCTTCAGTGCCCGCGGCGGGGGAACCTTTACTGAGGGATGCAGAGGGAAAACCAGCTGAAGCCCAGGCACTGACAGCACCTTGTCAGAGCCAAGGTGGGGAGCAGATGGTCAGGGAGAAAAACATCAACGAGGCAGATGTCTGAGACCAGCCTGTCTTCCACTTCTTCAGACCCATATGACAACAGCCATCAGGACAGAGAGGGGTAAATTGTTTATAAAACCCTAATTAAGGAGGATTATCTCATTTGTGAAGAGGACAGGTATCATGCCGGTATTGTAAAGGGAAGAAGGCTAGGAGGGGTCTCAAGGTCACAGAGGTTAGTGATACATCATGCTTTTTCTTCATTTGATGCTTTCCTTTAATCCCTCCATCTTGTTTTAAACACAACGACAGTTGGACGTACTACACACACAAAGAACAACACTCATCTGGGGTTTGTGCAAGGGTTTTGGACATGAGCTACTGGGACTGGTCTTCGAAACATCCCAGTTCAGACACACACAAGCCAGTTCTGTCACCGGTTACTGGGACCAAAAGCATTTCCTTCCCCTACTTACAGGTGGTAACATTGCCGGTAATTGGAAAGGAGTCCCCTTCATCGTACGTAGATCGGACACTGATGAAGTACTGGGTGAGGGATGACAAAGGTCTCAGGACAGTGGATGTTGCAGTGCCAGGAACCTCTACCTGCAGTGGAGGAGTTGTATGAGTACTAGGAGAGGAGCATGGGACATAGCTCGTTGGTGACAACAGCATCCAAAGTGCCCACAAGCCCTCCCTGAACCACGCAGCCGTAGGAGAACAGGACAGTATCTGACCTCCCAAGTTTCTTTTCCTTCCACCAACCCCCTGAGGTCTCACCTCCCCAGCGTTGCTCCCTCTGCTAGAGACATAGGTGACGCGGTGAGCTTTCACGGCCGGAGATGCAGCCTCCCAGCTGACTCGAACAGACGCATGGCTGAGCTCAGAGAAGCTCAGGTATCTGGGAGGACTCAAGGCCACTGCAACAACAGTTAGTGACAGCTCTCTGAGGTTTCGCAGGCCGCACAATGGCAATGCGACCGGTTGCCTCCTGCTGGTCATAAATGACCCCACCATGAACTAGGAGACTCATTCACCATGCAGGAAAATATTATCTTTATGTCATTACCGTACATGTCTCTGGGACATCAGGAAAGGCTACCTGGGCTTTACGTGACAAAACAACCAAATAATTCCCTTTTCCTCCCCAAACAACAAAGACCTCAGGGAACAGCTCTTTCAGATGTTTTCTTACCAGGGGAAAATCACTCCTTTTTCACGGCTCACCATATAATTAGAGATCCCCTCAGGGACCAATATTCACTTAAGATCAGGCAGGGAAGAGGCAGCGTGTTTACAAGCCACATGCACAATATGGGAAGCACCTCATTTAACACATCTCTCCTGCCTTAAGTGTTTAATAACAACTCAGTAAGCAGCAGCAGCAGCACTTACGGGTGGTTTCTTGGATGCTGGCTGGATCACTCGCATCTTCCCCATACATGGCGTAGACCGCAACAGAGTACTCTGTGCTGGGCGACAGCCCGTCCAGCAGGACCTCAGGCTGGGCCACCTTCACCTGTCAACAGAGATATGTTTTGGGGCTACCCTTCAAGTTCTGAGGTGCCCACCAATGCCCTAAACAGGGCAAGACCTTAGAGAGACACAGGTCAAGGTCTCTTTTGTTACAATGAGGGGACTTCTCCACTTTGGGACTTCACCACTTGGGTAGGCAGTCTACAGTGGTCAGTGCTCTGCCTCTCTTCCCAAGGGACACCAAACACGTTGAGTGTTACACATCACCTTCTCCTACCCTGGTCTACAGAGGTGTAAGACCCTTATACAGAGATGACGATGCTGTTGTTCTGGGTCTGATCAGGGGGGACCTGAGAGGTGTGACCCCGCTTCTCTCAGCCACATGGAAAGCTCTTGCAGAAGCGCTGCCTGCTGCCAGCAGACCCATGGCAGCCGGGTTGCTGCCATCTGCCGCTGACACAGCATGGCCACAGCTCTCCTCCTGCTGTCTCCTCGCTGCAGAAACACACACCAGAGACTCACAGGAGTCCGCACACAACGCAGCACTGTTTTATAAAAGGCTGGGAATATTTTAATGCTGGTTTTGCAGCCATCCCGTAGCTTTAGAGCACTGCACTCTTAGAGTGAGTAGGGTCAGCTAACTGCAGAAATGCTCTAATGTGCTAAAATAAAATTTTAAATGTTTGTCTCTCTTCAAATGCTCTGAATCTTAAAAAGAACCCCACAATTGCGCACTGAAAGCGGAGTACAAGCATTAATTTCTGTTTTGAAAATCATCCTGCAGTGGCTCCTATTTCTGTGCATTCAGGGGGGAGAGGGGGAAATCTGAGTCAGAGGCAGTACATGTTCCCCCCATTTATTTTCTTATTTTTTTAATTCATATTCTCTTTCTACAGGTACTCCAGATAACTCATTAAAATGCACACATGACAAAGGGTTCTTAGAAGGCTTCCATTCATCGAGCACTGTTTTATTATTATGCAGTGTTGTAAGCCTGTTTTTAGATTTCAGCCCTAACAAATTTTCAATTAACGTTTTAAGATAAACACAGAGAAGACATTTATGTACAGCCTCAACGATACAGCAGTTACACTTGGAGCTGAAAAGGTATGATTTCAGAGCGTGGGTTTGCAGTCAGTTCTCTCCCTATGCCTTAATTTCCCACGTGAAATCCTCACAGTTACAAATCACTCTGAGATACATCATTAAAAAAAACACCTTCCATGAAAGATGTTGCTGACAATAATGCTGGCACTTCTTTTTTGTTGTTGTTTTAAACACATGATACTGATTTACAAAGGTTAGAGCTAGAGCTAAACTCATCCCAGACAGAGAAACAATGATATTATCATTATTCTCGTGAACTCTACCTCCGTCGTATAGTCCTCTGCCCCGTCGGGGGCTGCGGAGCAGAGCACCAGGTACTGCGTGGCTCCCTGGGCTGCCTTCCAGCTCAGCCTCATACTGTTGTGGCTCAGCTCAGAGACGCGCAGGGAGCGAGGGGAAGACAAAGGCACTGAAGGGGAAAAGAAGGCAGAAAGATACCTTCAGTGTATGAGGTCTGCAGCAGCTCAAGCCCCAGAGGAGACCTGGCTTTGCAACGGCTACTGCAAGCTGGTGAAACATCTACCTCACATCTAACACAGTGGAGCTGCCACTTCACAGAGAATAGGTGTAATTCATCTGGAGCCCAGGGACAAAAAAAGCAGCAAGGAGTTGCAAGATATTTCCAGCTTGGTTTCTTACTGCCATAGCAGGGGGAGCTCAACACAGTGGTCTCCTTTGCAGAATGGCGGAGGTGGAAAGGGACCCTTTAAGGTCTCTGGTACAACCTTCTGCTCAAGTCAGGGCCAAATTAGCGCAGGTTGCTCAGGGTCTTGTCTGGTCAGAGATAGCTGCAGACAGACTGAACTTGAGGGAGGGGAGGAAATACAATGCCAGGCTCCGGTTTGAGATGGCCACAAAGAAAGAGCTTTGTTCACTTATCATAACCATGCATCGGCAAAATTCTCGCTACTTATGACCTACATGTGGAGGTGACGCCTCTCAGCCCATCCCCAGCAACTGTGTCATAAATAGGAAACACCGACACCAGGTACTCCGTGTGCGAGGTCAAATTGGAAAGCCGCAAAGAGGACACTGCTCCATCTAAAACCACCTGAAAGCACAAAGGAAGGCTGTCAAGATGGGGAGATGCTAGACACTCTTTAGCAAAGGAATGGCTGAATTGGCCTTCCCTAGCAAGCGTTGTGGCTTCGTTGTGGCATATCTGTGACCAGAAACATGAAGTTCATTTACCCTCTGAATTTTGTGCAGCTAACATCTGCCCCAAACAGGGAGATAAAAGGCAATAAGCATTGCTGTCCTCTAAGGCTGGCATCTGTGCAAGTACCAAGCACAAGACTCTAACTGTGCTCTCACTGAAATCAAAGGAAACCCATCAACAATTCAGATTTGCTTTTCGAAGTCATATTCATCCCAGATGAGCATCCTTGGACAGTTCTGTGTACCTGTGTGTCCTCTGAGTCAAAACAGATGCTTTAGGGAGGGGATAACAATGCATAAGAGAAAAACTGGCATCAGCATGGCTTGCAGTATTTCTAGCAAGATGATATTCATCCCATTTCCTCTTCTGTCTTGTCATCCTATCAGCTGATCACATTTACACTAATTGTGTATTTAATTTCATCTCTGACTTTAGTTGATGTTCCACAAGAACTGTACCTCTACCTTCATTTGTTTGTCTACTCAGGTCTACTTAAATTCCCAGCCACCATCTGGAAGATATTGCAGTCTCAGATACCCAGAGAAAGGTCTCTCACCTCTTTGGGGATACCACCCTTAGAAGGATAATACACAATCCGGTATTTCTTTGGTGGTCTCAGAGGAGGACTCCAGGTCAAGTGCATGCTCTTAGAGGTCACCGCTGATATTTTAAGGTCAGTCGGGCTCAGCTGGGGACCCGTGTTCACAGGGATATCTTTCACAGTGCTGCCTAGGAATTAAAAACAGTTACTTTCTTATATTCAGACTTCTCCTGCCAAATGTACTTTCCAGCTCATAAATACAAGTGACATTTTTCAAATCAAGTTACAGTCTCCTTCCCTATAGAGTATAGAAACTGTTCCAAACTGCTCTGAAATAAATATTTTAAAACTGGGCACACGAAGAACATAAATACTCCGTAGAGAAGAGGCTGTGTATTTTGCTGGGTGCTGGGAATATTTTTTCAACACAATTCTGCATTTTTACACGTATCCAAAAGATGACGCAGCTTTCCTCAGTCGTCAAAATTTGTCAAAAATGAACAAGCAGAAGTTATTTTGGTTTCTTTTTTGAGCAGCCCATCTTTCTTTAGCCTAACATGCACCTTTGAAAAATATCTAATTATACCAAACAAATTAATAAGGATTAATCAATTTATTTCTATGAATCTCCAGAGAATTAAAATAAAGGTATGCTTGTAAGTTAGACTTTCCTACTCTCCCCAGGCCAATATTAGAGCAAGGAGACATGGAAATATATACATGATATTTCTCTCCTGAGGATCTAAGCTAACACCTGGAGCGGTTCTTCACTCTCTTGTTCGTTATACAAGCTGCTCTCCAGCAAAGGAAATAAATAGTCTGTTTGGTTTTAACCTGAAAATTCCTTGGAGATCCATCATTTAAAATAAAGTGGGGGGAAATGTTTAAATGTTTTGTTATCTCCTCTTCCTACCTCCCCATTTTCTCTGTACACTCTCCCTGATATATTCTCAAATTAACCTTTTTGCTTTTTCTGCCTCCTCTTGGTTGGAAGAAAATCAGAAAAAGAGGTGGTTATAATGCACTTTTTCACACCATATGATAATGGAAGAGGAAAAGAAGTCCCTTCTTCCCTACAATGATAGTTATTGCCATTAGGTGATTATATCCATCAAGAGTTATTCAAAACCCTGATAGGAATGGCTGTTGCCTGTATTTGCTCACAGGCCAAAAGCAGATAACTAAAGCAAAATCATCAGAATGGAAACATCTACAGGTAGTATCTCTCTGTGACTTGTTAGAGACAGGAGGGATTCTGCAGTGGAGTGAGAGTGGAAAAAAATGCATCCAGAAGGTCTTGTAGAAGACAACAATCACAAGGTTGAGCAAGGAGATCAGCACCGGAGGAGAAGTGTTAGGTGGTGCTGACAGGATGGTGGATTTCATGGAGGGAAAGGTATGAGAAAGGGTCAATCCTGACGGCAAGGAAAGTGAATGATGAGCAGGAGGAAGCTCAGCCCTCAGTGAGGAGGTTTCACTTCACCTGCATTTTCCTTGTTGCTCTTCTCTTTGATCCTGGTGCACAGGACCCGGGTGAGCCTGCCAACCAGAGAGCTCAGCAGTGGGAAATCCAGCACGTTGTAGACTGTGAGCTCCAGCGGCTCTGAGGCCACCTGCTTCAGCTCTGCCTCATCCGCGTTCTTCACCCCTGCAACCAGAGCAGAGATCGAGACTGAGAAAACTCCCCAAAGAGGAGCAGCTTCTGCCTCATGCTTCTGTGTCATTTGCTCAGGGGCAGGATGGGTCCACCATCATCCTGCTCTCCAAGCAGAGCCTCCCAGTCATGCCAGTTGGATGGTGGTATCTGAGAATGGCCTCAGGCTTTCCTGCAGCAACAGCCTCAGTCCAGGCTGGGAGGGGCTTTCAGTTCTGTGGGCTCAGATGGTCTTTTGTGGCCTGGAGACAGTCTAGTGAATCCTTCTTCTGTTTTCCTGCCTCCTCATCGCTTGCAGGCTTTGCTACCAGGAAGGCAGATATTTTTCACCCTAAGAGGCAGTTGGCATAAATGGGGGAATGAGTGAATGAATATACAACAATTTTATATTTATGAGGTGCCAGCACTCCCCACAGAGAGTCTGTTGTTCATCAGAACATCACATTGCGTTTCAAGAGTGTCAGGGATGAGCAAAAAGCAGATCATTTATTTAGCAGAATTTCACCGGCACAGATCATCCTCCATCCCTATCCTGCTCTGCATCCTCATTAACCTTCTGCAGACCAAGCCCCACAACATATTATTATTTTGCTTCCCTGTGCCAGGCTGAAGGTCATCCTAGCATTGCCCAAGTAGTGCCATTGCCAGATGGGAAACCCACACGGTTTCTCAGATCCAAGACCATTACCTTAACAGTTTTGTCAGGCTCCTTCCTCTTGCAGTGACAACCAAGGTGCTATTGACATTAATACTCGGGTCCTGATCTCTAAGGACCAAACAACATGATCCTTCTCTAACCAGAAAGGAAAGGCAAATACCCCAACCAGGAACACATCTCCAAATGATTTCAGGTACACAGCTGTGTGTTGTGCTACGTACACATCTGAGGCTCAGCAGCTCTACCCATTTCATGAAAGAAATCACAGTGCCAGACACTTAGCTACATAACCCTATGCAATAAACCCTTGCTTCTGTCTTCCCAACATAAATTAGCACTTAAAGTTCTGGAGATTGCAATTTTAGGTGAGTTTTCTATGTAACTTTATTGCCCATGTATTAGTCTAGCAGACTTGTTTAGTCATCAAGGACAGAGCTGCTCAAGGCCATTTTATGTCCCATTATTGCTGCTGGGTAGCAAAGAGCAGATAATGTTATTACTCAGAGAAATGGAAAATTGTGAGAGGCAGTAATTATAATGGAGGTCTCCTGCCCTTCCCAATACAATGTTCTCTTGCCTAATTCAGCAGCTGAGAATATTGTTCTCATGGCACAGGTCTCTGAGGCTCGCAAAGGTCTTACGGATGGGAGCTATGAAATATTTCATGCGAATGAGTGTTTTGTCTAAACAAATAAAATCCCTTTTGAAGACACTGCCTGCACTGAATAAATGAGTTGAGTTAATTTTCATCTTAGGCACAATGTAATGAGGTCTTACCCGTTACCTTAGTTTTAAAGCAGCAGGATGCTCCCATCAAATTTGAGGGAGCATAACATTCAATTTGAGGAAGATCAGAAGTAGATTGACTTTTTCCTATGGCTTATCGATGGCTGTGAGCTTACCAATGGCAAATATCTCTATGCCCAGGTTTTTCAACGTCTGAGCAGCCATGTTGGCATCATCCTGGGATTTTCCATCAGTCAGAAGGATTACCAACTTCTCAGCCTCCAGCCGGGCACCAGCCTCTGGTTTCAAATTCTGCTCCAGGACGTGGGTCAGTGCCAGACCTGGGGAGGACCAGAGATGGATGGTGTGCTACAGCCTTGCAAGCAACCCTCACCACCACCACCTTTACTCTTTTCTCTACCCTCGTGGAGGTCACCCCATGAGAACAACTTCCCCCACTGCAGCTGCACAGATCATTTAGCAGTGACCTGAGAGACAGAGTTACCTGTAAAGGTGTTGCCGCCCTTATACCGCAAATTCCTCACGGCTTCCAGCACCTGGTCCCTCGTAGAGTAAGCACTCAGATCCCACTCTGTGCGGGGATCGCTGCTGTACTGGGACAGCCCTGGGGAAGACAAGAGCTATCGGCATCATGCAAGCCAAGGTAAAGCTCCAAGAGGAGATTCATTTTGGGGAGGCAGCATCAGGCTTGCCATGAGAGGATGCCCAAAATGATGAATGGGTCTGGAGTGAGCAGATTTGGTTTCTAGCTCCTCTTCTCTGTGTAGCCCTTGTCATGCTGAGGTGACCAACTCTCAGAACTGGAAGCAACACTGTTCTGAGCTGAACTCAGAGCAGCACCGATACGGCATTGCCACCACGGCTGTCTCTGCGGTACTGTGGAAGCTGAGCACCTCGTCAGAGGTAGGCAGCAAACCCCAAATGTGTCTCAGCATCAATGCCCGACCTGGTGCTGCCCAGAAGACATCACTTCTCTTCACTATGTAGCTATTTCTTACAGCCACTAGAGGACAGAGCTTGCTACCAGATGGTAGGAAAAGGAATAAAAGCTCCTCAGAGGAGCACATAAGCACAGGTACAGAGATCAAGGCCCCTTCGAACACAGACTTCCCAAGGTCAGGAAACAGCAAAGTGTCCTACCTACTCTTATCTTGTCTTGGGCAATACTGAATGGGGAAATCAAATTGCTGAGAAACTCCTTAATGAGCTTGAAATTGTTGCGTCCGATGCTCCAAGATCCATCCACGAGCAGGACGATATCGGTCGTTGCAGATGTGTCACACTGAAACTGGGAACCTGGAGAGTATAAGGTGTGATATTGAGAGAAGCAATTTTAAAGGAGAAAAAATTGCTTTGGTTTTAAGATAAAAAGAAAATGCAGAGTGTAAAGGCCTTGTCTGGATGGTCGATTGGACCATCTGCCAACCTGATGCACCCCAGCATTTCGGGAAAACCACGTGGCTATGGGTAACCCACCTCATTACCAAGAAATTGAATGATGCGCAGCTGCATTTCTGTAAAGAATGGGTTAAATCTGTCAGGAAGTGTGTGCCTAACCCAACCACTGCTCTCTGCAAGCTGTCAGCTCCATTACATCTCAGCCCCAGCCCAGTGCTTCCCTTTTATCTAGGCTAAGTCTCCAAGAATTGCAAGTGATTGCTTAATTCCATTCCATCACGAGATCCCCTGTGGGCTGTAATTATTTCGTGGCTTTATATTAAATATCTCTGTAAAAACCTGCTGGCATCACAGATACTCAAGCCCTGCCTTTCTCCCCACTCCAGGCCTGCAGCTTAACAAGGGATAAGATAGGGTATGTTGCTGATCAAATACATCTTCCTTGAGTTTTTCGGACAGGGGATTTTCCATCTTTGGTGGGATGAACTAGACGAACACATCAAGATTCAGTGGGCTCCGAAGTGGTTACTCTTCCATCTCTTTTCACAGCCATGGATTCCTACTGGTCTCAAGGGACCAAATGAGGATGCTCTGGACAATCCCATTCCCACTTTTTCAACAGTGCTGTAAGTCATCTGCCCTGCCATACTCTCAACTGATGAATCTGAAGGAACATCATGTAGCAGTTATCTGTGAAACATGAAGAACAAGTCCAGGAGGTGGAGCAGGTTGGGTAATAAACATCACCACTGCACTCCTCCCCTTCTGAAGGCTTGGAAAGGTCCATGGCTGGGGGACTGTTGAAGAATATAAACTCTTACATGAATCTGCCAGAAGCAGGAGGAGGTGGTGATGCAAAGACAGAGAATAGTGGTAAAACAATAAATTAAACCAAAAAAATTAAAGGAATTTTTGGCCTAGCTTCAGTTTGCCTTAAAATCTATGATGTTCTGCAGAACTCCAAACTTCCCCAGTGATTCCTGGCGTGTTCCCCAAAGCATGACCTAGCAATTAAAATCACTATCAGCAGCTTTTGTACTCTTGAAAATCTTGGTGGCAGGGAGTGGGATGGAAGGCTTGTATTCAACAATCTTTAAGGAAAACAGTGGGGAAGAAGGAGCAAGAGATGTTTGAAACCCCTCTCACCTCGCCTCGATGAATCCTTTGTGGGTTTTTCTTTTCCTAGAGACTCTCGCTCTGGGTTTGCAGGAGTGCGCTGGGATGATCTTGTGGATGTTGGTGTTGCTTCTGTTATGCTGGCCTCCACACCAGGCTGGTTTCTTGTGCTTTCTCCTGAGCCCTTTGGCTGAGTCCCCTTCTGCCTTTTCTTTTCGGCTCTGTCCTTTGCTGTGCTCCAAAGAGAAAAAAACCATTGTCCCTAGCTGTGTTATCCCCATGTAACCTGCTGCAGTCGTCTGCTTATTTCAGCCACAATTGACAGAGGTGTAGGGGGCTCTGAGAGGATAAAAGTCCTACAACCTTTTGCAAATAGGTAGATAGAGGATACCATCCACATTCATGCCTCTCTGAGGGCTGCAAGTGGGCTCGTGAGTTAATAATAATAACATCAGTAATGGATCACATCAAAAGTTTGTTCTTCCCATTATCTTTAATGATGAAAAATAGTTAAATTTTATAAAATATAAAACAGGTAAAATATACCATGGCATCTGATACTCAGTGTACTCTCCAGGCGTCAGCAGTTTGTGACTCAGAAACATCCTACCTTAGTGCCAGTCTTTTTGTATAATGGCCCTGATGAGTCTCTCTTCCACCAACATGTATAAATGCTTTTTTTAACCTTCTTGTTAGACGCACAAGAATCTATGCAGTTATATACAGTCAGGACCCTCAGCAGCCTGGAAAATCAGGCATCATTAGCCCCAGTGCTTTGGGAGCAACTTGTTCTCAAAGGGATCTGTTCTCAGCTGAAGGATGTGACTGTATCTGTTTAATTTGAATACCTGTCAGCCCCAGGAACACATGGCAGAGCTTTGTCAGGCTGGACAGTTTGCCTGGCACGAGGGGCAAATATTTTTAGGTTGCTGACTGTTTTCTCGTAGTTCAGAGGTGCAAGAGATGAGACTGGGAGACATGTCTCACTGAAAGAATGTCTCTGATGAAGCAGGGGTTGCAGACGGAGGGTGGGGGTGCTTTTAGGGACAGCTTTGCACCCACCTGGCTGTGTCAGGACGGCGTTCAGGGGTGGTGGGGTGGCCTCTGCCACCCCGCTGTGCTCAGCTGCTGAGCTCCCCAAAGAGGTGAGATTCTTTCCTGATGCAGCTCCTGAGTTTCTTCGGTTATTTCTAGTCTGGGATGCATTTTTTAGTTCCTCTACTGTAAGAAGACCAAAACCAGGGAGAGTTAATCTAGACAGGTCTATGAGCCACAGTCCATCCTTCATCTCCTGTGTCTTCAGCATCCCCCTCCCTAACCTTCCAACCTAAATAGTAACAGTCTCTGTAATTATCACAGAATCTTCAGGGGGATGAGGTCTGGAGGATGAGCTCTTAGAAGCCACATCTCCAAGACCCTCAGAGTTCTTTGAACAGTAAAATGTAACGCTCTTTACTTACTCACAAATTTCCTCTTGGCAAACAGGGCTTCCTGGGAGCCGTTGAGCACGTAGACCTGCAGCGTGTATTCCTTGGTAGGGCTCAGCCCCCCCACTGTGGCTTTGGGAGTCTTGGTTTTCAGCATGACTTCTTGCTCTGAGTCGCCTGAGGTGGAATGAAACCACAGTTCAGAGGCTCTTAGAGCTTAAATTTAAGCTGACAGTAGCAATAACACCGCTGAAATGCAGGGAATGTCTGCCTAGGGACCTCAGTCAACTCCGATTTCTTTTTTTTATAATTTTGTGGATCTCTGTTTTTACTCTTTTTCCCAATCCAGAGTTGAGAATGTTTAGCTGTTTTTTTTTAAATCCCCGATACATGCCCAAAATGGAAAACCGGTTGCCATCCAGCATTAGTGCAACTTTCACCAACTTCTCAAGGAGATGCTCAGTGAAAAGACAGCCTTCAGAGGGTAAAGACTGGGAAACTTTTAGTAAATACTGATTATGAAAATATCCAACCAATTGATGGTCATACGTGACAAAATGAGGAAGTGGCTCGGTGTCTCCAGAGGTCATCACTGGCACTTGGGACTCATCTTATTTATCCCAGCCAGTCTCTCTGTGCTGTCTCTGCAAACCCCATCGCTTTCCAAGGGCAGCTGCTCTCTGTGGGGAGACAGCTCATTTGTGGGGCCAGCACTGCCTCCAGACCCCTCCAGACATGTCCTGGGGCTGTGATGCTTTGACCAGCCAGGAACAGGGACATTTCTGCACTGGCACAGCAGTGAGCAGATGGAGGAAGGCAGCTCTGCAAAGCCATGGTCCCTGTGCTACACAAACCGAAGGGAGAGAGGCAAATTACCTCCCTAAACCCCTGTGATTAGGAAAGATCCACAAGCTTTAAATTATGGAGATGGATGCATTTCTGACCCCCTCATCCCTGTGCTCATGCCTAGGGCTGGAGACGGAGCTCCCCAGCCTACGCAGAGGGAAAGCCTCAGGCATGTGCTGGGAGTGCTGGTGGGGATTCCCTGCATTCCCGGGATGCTCATCGCTCTCTGCTGAGGCCTGGGAAGGAACAGAGCAGGGAAGGAATGAGAAACCTCCTACTTCAGCTGGGAAACAGGTGGGGGCTGAGCTCAGAGTGGGCAGATGATCACAAGAGCTCTGCTGCACGCACTTCTGCCTGACAGATCCCTTCTCCAGCTCACTGGGAAAGAAGCAGTGACCGAAAACCAAATGCCAGCCAAGACCAAGGTTGCCTCCAACCGTTGCTCCCCACTGAAGGACATCGTGTCCTTCCAACACCACCAGGTTCAGTGTCCAAAGTCAGGGAGACCTGGAGCTCAGCCAGGACAGGGAGCCAAGGGGTTGAGCTCCGCACACACAGAGCATCAAGGACTCCCATCCCATGTCCCTGCAAGTGCAGGGAGAGCTGGGAGCTCCCACAGAAGAACCTGACAATGAAACTTTCCTCATCTTTTTTCTCACACAGTGCCAAATAGCAACACTTTCTGGGTAAGGCTTTCCCCTAGGATGAAGAAGGGTGAATTTCATCTCCCTCTTGTGAGTGAGCGAGGCTGTGCCTGCACTGATGTGGCACTGTAGACCACTGGCCAGAAAAGCTTCTTGTCCATACAGTTGATCTTGGTAATCAACACTTGAAACCAGAACAAGCAATGGATAATTCTCTCTGCCTTACCTCTATTGCCTTAAGGTCTAAATATGCTCTTACTGAAGTCCTTTAGTCCACTGGTCATAAGGTGGAGCTCAGTCCCTCACTCATACACAAATCTCTGCTGGGTCTGACGTCCAGTGCATTAGCACATACCTGCCATGGGCTTTACCCGAACCTTGTAGCCGTTAATGTTCCCTTCAGTCTCTTTCCATTTCATTTGGAGCCTGTCTTCCGAAAGGACAGTGAGTTTCAGCCGGCCCGACCCTGGGGAGGAGACATGTCCATGCTGTTACGGATGCAGTTCCTCCCTCCCTCCACACATGTACCACCAAAACACCCCGTGTCATCTCCTCTATGTACAAGGGTATAGTTACAGTGCAGAAGGAACCTTTGTCATCCCATCAAGTCCTCAGCATCTCCTGACGCTACACAGCAACTCCTGCACCTCTGCCAGGAAACCTACCACGAGTTGCTGCAATCTGTACCCTCCACCCTGTGCAAAGAGGATTTTCTCAGGTACTCAGATGAGAACTCGATATATACTGCTGCAAACAGGGAAAACAGCCTGACATAGAGGTAAGGGCTTTCTCTGCACCCCTCACATCTTGGAGGACTCTCCCAGGAGCTTTCATGCAGGATGTTTTGTTTCAGCAATTGTGTTTGGTGTAAATATCTGAAATGGTAGAGCAGGAAATAGATAAAAGGGCTCAGTGAGGCTCTTCAATAGGCTTGGGCTGCTGAGAAATAGAGAAATCCCCCAGGTGATGGATCTCATACATCTGCAGAAAGATTGTTTCAGAGGCAGCTCTAAGGACCTGCTGGGTTAAGAAAAAAAAAAAAAAGAAAAAAAAAAAAGCAGAAGAAAAAAAGAAAGAAAACCTGATAAAGTGTAAATAACAGTTCCTGGCAGGACCATAACTCATGGGCACCAGCTTGTATCAGTTTGCTGCAGGGAGCAACAAACTAAATGACAAATCCTGAGGAAAAAAATAATATCAGGCAAGGAAGTAAAAAGAAGAAAGAACACATTCCCCTATCATCTCCGGATTTCACAGATATATTTTAAACCCCAGCTAGATGTCTGAACTCACGTGTCGCTCTTTGAATCACTGAGTCCTTGGCAAAACATAGATGTTCTGTCATAGAAATGTCACCGTATGAAACTTTTTCACTTGACTGGATGTAGGACGGCAACTCAGCAGATTTATCTCCCCTCCCTGACGCTGTACCTACAGATGCCTTTCCAGTGGGCTGCCCTAATCAGCAATGAGTGAGCATGTTCTTTGCCTGCACAATGTAAGTATCTGCACTTAAATGCCCACCCTCATTTGCTGTTGTTACCAATCTCTTTCCTTTTACCATCACTCATAAAAAGAAGCTTAGGATGACCTGGAGTGTCCACTCAGTGCTGGCAAACTGTCTTGCCCAGGACTCCTCAAGTCCCTAATCTGGTCTTGCACAATGTCCAGACATCTCCTGACATCTTTGCCACCAAGTCACAGCCCAGGAAAGCAGGGAGAGTGGGAAGTGAGGACTTGCTTGTCTCAGCCCAACATCTGTGCATTAACCTTTCCTCGCGGAGACTTCCTGCAGGCTGCCTGACAAGCAGATAACTATTTTGGGGGAAACAAAGCTCAGATTCACATCTCACCCTTGGCAAATCTGAAGGGGAAGAAAGAAAACATGGGGAAGAGGGGTGAGGGGCAAAATAAAATCCCAGAATCACGCCTAAGAGAAATGGTAAAAGATCACGGAACAATGAGGGAATTCATAGTCAGATTAAACATGGAGCTGTCTTCTTTAGATTAGACACGGAGATGTCCAGCTCCTCGGCCATCACTCTAGGAGCTCAGAAGCTAAAAAGGCAAGAATGTCCCCAGACAGACCAAAGGACAGCATCCTCTAAAGCACCATTATGTGCTGGATGCAAATGAACCCCAGTGCCATGAAAGCTCCACTGTTTCCCTGCCCTGCGTTGGATGTGCACTATTTGATGCTGTAACCTTGCTCTCTGGCTGAGAGTTAAGCCCAGAATTATCTGTAGAGGCTGATCTGGAAGACACACAGCACGGAGACCCTGAAGTGCCATCACCTCTCTAGAAACCTTTGTGCTGACCACTTCCACAGAAGGTTCAAACATAATATAAAGGTGGATCTTCAACATCAGAAAGGTTATGGTGAGGTGATATAGGTATTTTCTGGTCATTTATGGTACTATAGGAGCACTATATGTTACAGGAGGAATGTACCTCATGTGCTTTCTTATCCAGATGTTGCACCACTCATCACCATTGTACATCCAAAGCAATAGTTTCAGAGCTCAGGACAGATGCAGGGAATAATAGAAGCAACACCCTTTTCCTTCCTGTTGCTCAAGCTCCATTTACAGATCCCAGAAGCACCCTTCATTGCTTATACAGGCTGAAATGCATCCTGGTGGAAGGAAGCAGCACACTGAACTGCTGCCAGTGATGAGGACAGGGTGGAGATGGATGGAGATGCTCCCCCCAGACAGGTCCCCTGATCTCCCATTGCTCTCCACGTGTGGGGACAGGCTGTTTGGAGCTCCACCAACAGACACCAGAGCAGAGCAGCCCTCTGAAACCCTGCATGTGATTGGGAATGTCCCTCGCATGTGGTATCACTGCCAGCGGGAAGGATTCAGGCAAGGGCTGGGCTAACCCAGGTGACATCCAGACCATAGGGAATTGCCCTGAGGAAGGGCAGGAGGGCTCCTTACCTTGGCCCACTCGTCCCCAGACATGGCTCACCGCAGGCAGGCAGGCAAAAAAGAGGCAAGTGTGAATCAGCATGTTCATTGGGACCTACGAGAAGGCAAACATCAGGAAGGAGGAGTAAAATTTACATTTCAGCACATCAAAACCCAAGTTTTTGCAGTCCTCAGTTAAGGGACCACAAGCTGAGACCTACAACCCTACACATCTCTGACAGCACTGAAAGAGTGGACGGAGAAGCACATACTGAATTTTCCTGGAATTCCTATGTCATATTTTACATTCTTGGTCTCTCCAATACAGCTGTTCAATGCATTGTCCCAGGTCTAAGTGGAGCTTATACACCTGATGGGGAGCAGGCTCTGACCCTCTCAGCCTACTTGGTCCTGGAGATGGCACTGCCCTCTTGGCAGGACAATCCCAACAGCGGTACAGTATGAGCTGGGTTCTGCTCTGAGCAGGGAAATAAGCAACACGGGCCAAATCACTGGGCAGGCAGACTCCAGAACAACTTCTGCTTTAAATCATACAGAAGTAAGTATTTCTGATTATCGTGACCAAAATCAGTATAGGTTATACAAACACACAGCACCTTTCTCATGTCCCTGCAACGCACGCACTGATCATAGAGGGAGAAGCATTTAGAGGAGCAGTCCTTGGCAGACAAGCTCCTCACAGCACAGATTTAATGACCCTATGGTGGCTGTGATAAAGCAATTTCAGATGCCACAGACCTAGCTGGGTGTATGTATCAACAGTTTAGAAACAAGGGTTTTGTTTCTTATTTCGTGATGGAGTTCCCAAGGCGTTACATTTAGGACTCATTGGGATGGTCTTGCTTTAACTTGTTCACCTGAAGAAGACTGAAAACAGGTGCAGTTTCAGCCTTAATCATGGCAGAGGGTTGGTTTGACTTAGAAGTAACGTCTGCAGCATCGCCAGAGCTGGCTGGCTAAGGACAGCCACCCTGCAGCCCACACTCCTTGAGCATCTTCATTACCTTTGCTGGCCTGGATTTCAGTTTTATTCAGTTTGGGTCAGAAAACGTCAGGTCAGCATAAAACCACCCTGGTGGAAACAATCCCTCCCCCTCGTCTCAGTCTCAATATACCGGGTTTAAAACATATGCTGTTGGCCTTTTGCAACGCATCATTGGCATCTGTCATTTTTTGTGCTCCCCATTTCAGCCTTATTGCTTTTGGCAGAACCAGACCAAACACAAGTTTCCTCCGCTGCCGTCTGCAGTGACATTTCACTTCTATTCATTTTGATGGACGGGTATTTAGAGGCTCCTGGCAAATGCCTATTTCCTTTCAAATACGTCAGCTTTTTAGTGATTTCAAGGAAAAATAAATATGCACGTGAGTGACCCAGCCATGATCTCCTGGAGTTTAAATCAGTTCTAAATTGCTGTAAGAATGAATGGAAAAATATGCAAGTTATAACAGGGAGATGTTAACCCCCGTACTCAGTCTGTGCTTTATTTCTTTTTGATTGCAGATCAGGTTATATGGAACAACTGCAGTGTAACTGAAGCCCTTAGCCATGGGAAACACTTGCTTGCTTTTTTTTTTTTCCAGTTAAAAAAATGAAGTCATTACTTATAAAATACATCAAACAATTTACAGGTGGGTTTCGGGAATCTGACTGTCACCTCAAGAAAAGCAAAGCCTGCCCTGGCTGCAGGGGTACTTGTGCCAAACAGCAGCAAGAAGCCTGTGTTTTTGAAAAATTCCTTGAATCACAAGTTCATTTGTGCCATTTTGCAACACCACAAAACTGCTCTTCATCTCCTTGCACCTTCCCCATGGCTCTGCTGGCAAAGGGGACGCTAAATTTTGGCAAAAGCACTGGATTGTGTATGACCTTTTCATGTTAACCAGGATTATATGGGATCCAAAATAAACACACGGGCTTCTGCCACCTGCACTGAACCGGGCTTATTGCAGGGCTCGATTCAGCCAGGAGCTTCCCCCTGACCTGTCAGTAAGGATGAGTTCAATATTAACCCAGTTGGAATCCAGAAAGCCCCCACATTGTGGATCTTTACTGTGATTAAAGCAAGGAGCAAGGGCTTCATCTCTTCTTCCCAGCTCAGAGCAAACCTGTCACTATTTTGCCCCTTCTCCGACTTTCATTTTCCTACCTGTAAAGCAGGGATAACACATGGACCTGTCTGAGATGGTGGAAAACACATGACTGGAGGAGCTCTCTCTTCCCCACCCTGCAGAGCCCCCTCTCCACACGTCACCTGCTGGACCCCAAGCCCCCACCAGCTCTCCACGGTCCCTTCCCATCCATTTCTGCCCTCGCTGGTGCCACCATCCAGCCAGGCTGAGCTCTGGACTCCGGGACGGAGGGGACCACAATGACAGGCGGCCTCTGGCATGCCAGGGCCTCCCTCCTGTTACTCACCCAGGGAAGGAATTTGGAGACAGCAACACATGGAGCATGTGGTGAGTATTTCCAGGGCCTGGAAAATGGGTGTGGAGGGGGGATGCACCGCTTCCCGCTCGCCCCAGCTGTGTGCTCAGCGGGGATTTGGAGGTTAAAGCAGTCAGAGATCCCCTTATTTGTTCAGGAAGTTTTAAAAGTAGTCATTTTAATTCAGAAAAAAAAAATCTATGCAAAAAATCCCCACCATGTATTTAAATCAGCACAACTAGAAGTGTGGATTTGGGAGCACTGTCAATTATTTCCACCCTAAACAGCCACGGTCTGAGGATAGTTCCTCATCCCAAAGGGCATCACCATCTCTGCACAGGAGCACTGCCAGAAGCAATGTCACCTCATGGCCCACTCGCCGCCCTGCAGAAGGGACCAGTGACCTGCCTGAGGTGGCCAGCTGCAGGGACTACATCTGTCCCACACTCCCCGAGCACTTTGCTAGTTAAAGGACCTAAAACAGACTTTAAAAAAAAAATCACATTCACCAAACCCTTTCTGTTCTTTCCCGGAAATCTCCTGTACTGCAGTTCCACTACTGAGCAAAAAATCTCAATTATCCCAGCACCAGTCTCAAAAAAGTAAGGCACAAGTTTCACTTCTAAGATGAGCTTTTGGAGCTCCTCACAACCCAGGCAGGCTTAGGAACATCAGCTTGATGCTGATCCACACCACACCTCCAGGTAGGAAAACCCACCCAGACAACTGCCCTTGCTAACAAACCCTTCCAAGTACTGGAAGAGCAGCAATTTCCTGCAGGTTTTATACTACTACCACAAAAGAGAAGGAAAAAAAAAAAAAAACAAGCCAACAAACAAAGTGCATTTCTTACAGCCATCGCTCTGAAAGACTTGCTAAAAGCAGTCCTGGCGATATTTAGACCTGACCTGCAGCAAATGCGAGTCTTGAAGCTCCTTCACGGTGGGAGGCTGAGACCTGCCACCCCCAGTCAGCATCGGCAGCGCTGCCCCCAGCTGAGCCGCACCAGCTCCAAGTTTCCCACAGAGCAAAACCCTGCAGAAGTTCCCTGCTCTGCAGATCCCCAACCCAACACAGCCCCTCCTCAGCATCCCTGGAACCGAACCCCCAAGGGGAACGAGCCACAGACCTCCATGGAGCAGCACGACTTTCCCTGGAGTCAGCCGGGAGGTGCGACGAATCCAGCTACATTCTTAAATCGTGGGAGAAGCAGCCCTTGGCGCCTCGTCTGGTCCTCGGCGTGATGAGAGATTTCGATTCCCAGACGTCAGGAGGGATGAGGAAGGGGAGGGAGAGCAGGGGGAGAGGGACAGTGATCCCCCCACACACAACCCAGAGCGCTGCTTGGACCCTAAGCACAGCTAAATAAAACCTGCGTGGAAAGCAAGAGGCTGCTTCTACGAAAAACAGTAAACAGCTTTTAGTGTTTTTGCTAACTAAATACTGAACACATGCCTAGGAAGCTGCACACTGATTTCCTAGAGTGCAGCAACAAGTCCTGGCTCCCGCCCCCTGTCAGACTCCCGGGGATTAAGTCAGCCCACCCCGCTCACATCCCATTAAATGTTTTTGAGAGCCCAGCATTTGCACTGAAGGCAAGTTGCGTTGCATTTGTTTAAGGAAATTAAGCACATCTGTAAGTTTTGCAAGGCCAGAGGTTGAATCATGAACTGGAGCTCAACAATGCTGCAGACTCCCCAGCTGTAGGATGCAGCCCTGACCTCCACCGGCATGTGGTCCCCAGCCCCAGGAGCGCCTGGGAGAGCCGCCTAGCTCCGCGCCAGAACTTCTTCGGATTTTGTCCTCATTGCCAGGAATGGAAAAACTGACAGTGGCATTTCTCATTGCAAATGGAGGCCAGATTTTCAGCTGCGACTCCGGGGACTGTCAGCATCAGTCTCCCATTGCAACAGAGCAACCCACGGGAAACTGGCAATTGCCATTCTATAGGAAACACGGGCACCTTTGAAAGTGTCAAGTCAGATAGAAAATAAAATAAAATCAGAGTTCTTAAGTATTTGCACACTCTAAAGAAACGTTTGGTAGCTCATTGCCATTTTGCTTTATAATCTAGTAAGTATTTAAAAGCATCACAACATACAGGTCAAAGGATAACACCAAAAGGAATCGCTTAAATCTTGTTAAGACAAAACACGGAGCATTTGGTAGCCTGCAGAGAGAGAGTTGTCACTGCCCTACATGTAAATACCGCAAATCACCTCTTCTGTAATTCCTACTCGATTTTAGTAGTTGCTCAGTTTTGCTACAGTTTACTTTGAAACTAGGAGGAGGTGAGAACGGAAAGAGCACAGCTCTTCTGCACCTCACTTTCGGGAAACTCAGACACAGCTAAAATTCGTGCTCTGTTTATGTCAGAAAAATCTGGAGCTTCTTCCAATGCTTATGTTCAGGTTGTTGCTTTCTGTCCTACCTTTCCCAAGGTGCCTACAAAATGCCGTGGTCTCTTGGCTTTGACTTTAGTTCAAGTCCAACACTGGATTAAACCTTGGGGCCACCACAGATACCCAAAATTCCCCTGAGCAGCAACACAAGCCAGAATTTAAAAAAGCAAAAAGGCAGACGGGTGCTACTTTGCTTGTGCACTGAATGGCTAGAAATAACAACTGTGAGTGTATTGACAAATGGCTTAAACGATTGTCTGGTTTCACTTAGGGGCTGGAAGGACCCCAGTGGATTATCAATGCAAAAATCTTGCTTGGACCATGTTCCAGGAACGCTCTGCTCCAAGGAGTCCTATGGCCTCTGCACCAGCGCTGGGAGAGCGCATATCCCTTTAGACCAAGGAAAAAAAAGGCAGCCAGCAGTAATGCAATACCTAACATACAGCTGACACCAGATTTTCCAAGAAAGTCAGCTCCCATTTTAACTTTAACACAAATCAAAATGACTATTTTTTTTTGGTCTGAGGTTGGGTTTTTTTTAAGACTTGGTTAGTGGCCAAAAGAGCTTCACTGAGGGACCTGCCCTAAGCAGGAGGGCTGGAAATCATCCTGCTGTGTGCACAGTACTGCCGGCTGATCACAGGCAGGATGCTCTGTGAACTGGAAAGCTAAAAAAAACTCCCTAGTTTTTTGTCCTTACCTGTTATTCTATATTTAGTTCACTTTCAGGGTGGTTTGCACATGAATATTCTGCATCACTTGCAAATCCTGGGATTTGGAGCAGCAGGGTCCGGGGGGGGATGGATTTTCGTGGCTTTCACTCATTTCTCTTCCCTCCCAGAGTCAAACTCAGACAATGACACATTTCCTTTTGGGCAGACACTGTTTAGGGTCTCTCCTTTCCCCCCACTGCCTCCTGTCACTAGGTTGGTGGCAGCCTATGACATTTGGGACCTCTGCCTGGCTCCGCCCTGAGGTGAAGCTGGTTAAAGAATTTAAGCATTTTTGGGGTGTGGAGGCACAAAAAGCGCAATGATGGAAGTCTCACCTTTTCAAGAAACTCAGCTGGGAAGAGCAGCCAGTCTTGGCTGTGAGCACGGCAAAGCCAAGAGAGTAGCTGGAGCCTTAGACTTTCTTTACACAGAAGCGTACATCACTGTAGTCATTGCCTTATTTTCTTGACAGAGTCGATGGCACGGCTTATCGGGCCATCTGGAAAGCACATCGTGTTCTCGGCAGATTGCACAGACAACTCAAAGGAGCTCAGATGAACTCACACACTTGGTATCAAACTTATTGCTGCTCACCAGCTTGTACCACCTGCCCTGCAGCTTGGTTGGGTCAACGGCTTGTTGTAAGGCTTGGTTTCACGATGTGCTGAACTCACTCTCCCACTGCCATTAAAAAGGAGCTGCAAGAGCCTCTCAAGAGCCAAATATTTCAAACAACATCAAAATCCGAGACCTGTCCATTAGAGTGTATTTATTTGAAAATATATTAAAATGCCTGGCTAACATTTCACAGTGAATGGTCCAGTTTGGTCCCTCCCCATGGTCCATCCTTGCTTAGCGGAGCCTCCTGCCTTTCCAAAGAGCAGTGGGACGAGACGCCTTCGCTTATTCAATGGCTTCCATGACCTCCATCACGAGAGTTCGTGGTCCTGTCATGATGAGGCTGCTGATGGTCTGATAGTCCAGGTGCAAAACATACATTCCATTCACTGAGAAAACAAACTGGCACACCTGCAAGGAGAGGAAGGGCAGGTGACCTTCAGCCCATGTCTTCATGGCAACTTCTGCACCTGACTGACTAGAGCCAGAGGCTGCAATGCAAATAACCTGCTGCAAAATCCTGCAAACCCACAAGCATTACCACTCCATAAACTACACTGATAATCATTGTGCTGCGATCACTATATCATTAAAAAAAAAAAAAAGGGACCAAAGGGATTTAGACTGTGAGCTAACAGAGGAAAAAAGACTCATTTATGAGCAGTGGTTCGTTTCACAGATGGAAATGAAGCACAATATTAACATCCAGCAATTTAGTAGCAAATGAGATTAGGTAAAGAGAAATTAACTGGGTTCTTGAGTAAATGAAACAAATTCATCTGTCCCCTTCCAATCCCGCCCGAAGCAAACAAGGAGTCACACTCTGCCTCTGAAGAATCCCATTATTTCAAATATCCCTGTGACTTGTATCAAATTGTAGAAATTATTCCCTCGCTGCTGGGTTTTCTATAGGGAATTGTGAAACCCAGCATTTCTTTCATTCAAGCCTAAAACCCTACACACAAAACCCATACGGGCCTGGGTCTAAAATGAGTTTCAAGACCTCAGCTCATTTTACCTGGACTGGAAATACTGGGATTTATTTGATGAATCACATTAAGGCATCAGTCTAAGGTTATTCAGCTGTCATGTACATGGAAAATGGTTCCGTTTTCCGCAGAACTACATTGTTAATAGTAGAGAAACACAAAACGTGTTACATCTCAGTAGCTGAGAGAGCAGAAGATTCAGGATAAAGCTCTGCTACTTCCCACCTTCACTGTGGTTATATACAGTTACTGGAGCTGGACTGGGAATTCTCTGCTTTGTTTTTAGCAACTCAAGCCATTTCAACAGCTCCAAAGTCCACAACAGAGACAGCTCAGTTTTGACAGAGTTTTTCCAGTTTTAGCTGCCCACAGCCCCTTGTGCTGCCCTCAAAAAAGACAAATCTGCTGCCGTGTGGTGGCACATGGGGCACTTTTCCTGCGGAGAGCATCCTTCCCCCATCCCTCACAGCACTGCCAGAGCTCCAGCACTGACTCCATCGGACTGATCTCCACTGTGGGATGTGGGATTATCACAGAGAATGTGTTCAGCCTGAAAAGACCAAACAGGACAAGTCCTGCCTCCTGTTAAGACACCACAAGCAAGAATTACCTTCATCCCTGCAGCAGCAGCAGGTCCTCCTGGGTCCACTGCCTGGATGTGGCAAGGTCTTCCTCCTCGGACCACAAATCCCCAGCCCACCGCATCCCCCACAATCTACAAGCAGAAGAAAAAAGTTTAAAAACCAAGGAATGGGCTAGATAGAGAAGCTGCAACAGCTCCTAGTGAGATGGAGAGCTCTGCTCATGATCCTAATCTATCAAGGATGGGAGAGAAAGGGTTGTGCACCAACTGCTAGCCACAAAGAGTGGCTACCGAGAAGAGGGAGACTCCCTTTTTACAAGGGGTCACATGGAAAAGACATGGGGTGAGGGGTACAAGTTACTCCTGGGGAGATTTGAGAACAACCAGCCATTGAAATAATCTCCGCAGGGAAGTGGTGGATTCCCCAACATTTGACACTTCAAGATTCAGCTGGACAAGGTGCTGGGCCATCTTGTCTAGACCATGCTTTTGCCAAGAAAGGTTGGACCAGATGATCCTTGAGGTCCTTCAAACCTGGTATTCTATTATTCTGTGGAGTGAGACGCAGAACCACAGGTTAATTGGTCTCTGCAAAGCTGCTTTCTGATTAATATTCCCTGCCAGAAAACGCAGAAGAGTGCAGCACAGGCAGCGCGAAGTTGAAGCGCAAGGCATGCACCAACAGCGTGTGGAGAACATTTCTAGAGCACGTACACGGTGCCTTTTCCTTGGCACAGGAGAGCATTTCCAGGGTGGAAGTAGCCACTCTTAATTTTTTCCCCTCTGATCTCAACCTGTCAGAGGAGTTTGCTGCAATACTGTGGCCATCTGATGTGACTAAAAGAGAAAAGGAATTCCCGACGGACTTTGCACATCACCCATATAAATAAATAAGAGCAACTGCACAGCTAAGCAGAAGGAAATGAGCCATGAAAGGCCCAGGCTGGCAGAGTTGAAGGGCAGGGCAAGAGCATTCAGGAGGAGAATGAACGGCATGTCCTCATACATGCCACGCTAATCACCCGCTTGATTTTTCTCCCTCCTTCCCACCAATTTCTACAGCACAGTTAATTTGGGAACCTGATCCACAGCTCCCCTGGAACCCCACTTGTGTCAAACCAGTACAGAAAGACAGCCCTCGCGCTTCCTAAACTGGCCACTGTGGGATTCCCCCTTTCAAAGGTGGGCAGGAAAGGGCTGAGAAGTTTTACACAAAAGTAAACAAATACGATAGAATCCGCAGGGCAGGAACCGCCTTGGAACGTTCACACCCAGCACCCACCAGCCCTGCCTTGACCGGTCCTACAGCTTTGGAAATAATTAGACAACCAAAAGCCCAAAGCTCAGATTGTCTGCAGCATCCTGGAGATTTTGCAGTGTGCTTATTTTGGCCGTGAAAAAAGCCCATCATAAGAAAGGCAAGAGTGGCCCCCGGATGCTCCCCGTTGAGTGCTGCTCCATCAGATGCTGATGGATCATCTCAACATATCTGACAGCAGGAACCTGAAAGCTGCATAAAGCCGTGCATAAAGGTGACAACTGCGTGACAGGGGATGCGTGTCAAAGTCTCAGCTGTCACAAGACTTGACCGATTCTATAGTTTGCCTGGAGCTGAATGAAACCTAAATGGGAGTTTTCCTCCCCAGGAAACATTCTCTTTCCTGATCTATCCCTTAAATATACATCAAACTATAGCAGAGGCTGTGCCCATTTTCACCCACAAGTATCTGCAGAGACTGACCCACTGAGAGGCACCAAGAGCTGTGATGATGTGACATCCAATCAAAGTTTCAACACACACGGGTCAGAGCAGCAGATGGAAAGCTATCAGAGGGCAGTCAGAGCACTCAGCACCATGGGGTTGGCAATGCCATTCGCTGTGGTCACTTACAGTTAGCGTTTTCTTCATGTAGGGGGCCCCAGGGGACAGGAGCTCTTCATTTGTGACAGGTCTCTTTAACACTAGAGCAGAAGGTGACAAATCCTATCAGAATCAAGGGGTTTGTACAGCGAGTGTGTAACGAGGCAGCTTGGGGTTTACTATGGGTTGGACAACAGATGTTGGAACCAGCCACAGCTACTGCACACAGAAATCTTTGCATCCCTCTCAATGTTTTTCAAAACACTTGCACAACTTTTCAAATCAAGACTCAGAGGTGAGGTTGACTCTCTCCTCTTGCAAGTCACCAAGGTGACAGTGAAGGGGTTGGGAGCTGAGGCTTGAGCTGCCCCGTGCCCTGAAGGAATAGATGTATCTTGTGCCACCACAGGGCAATGCAGAAGCCCAGACCTGATTTGGGGTTGCACTCGGCCACAGGAGGGAACACCAACGTAGGAGCAGGGCTGAAGTAGGGGTTGGAGTTTCCAGCGAGAGAAGTGATGCTGCTCCTTCGAACCGCTGAGACAATTTTGATCTCCTTGTTGGTCTGGACTGAAAGAGGCAGAAATAAGAGTTACCCAAGTAAGGAATAGACTAGTTTAAAATACCAAACTTCCCCATCAGCCTGACACACACACCCCCTGAAAGGTAAGCATATGCTGAAGACGGCATTTAAGCCATTTCTTGAGAAAGAATAAAACTAGCTTCAAACAAGGACCATGAGCTGAGTTGATAGTAAATTGAGTTATTTTTCTGGGATGGGGAGCTCTGATAGAGAGGCTGCAACTGCATCACAACATGCACCACAAACCACTGGGATGGGTGATCGCTTCATTACAGTGCCTGGAGGAACATCCTACGCTCTGCTGGAGCAACACCCTCAGCTCTGGAATACTCTGGTAATAGAATCCTTGCTTGCACACCCCTCCACAAATACATCCACAGTTACCAGAGAGAAAGCTGGTGTTGCTGGGGTCTGGGTTGAGCTTTCGAAGGCAGAAGGGGCTGTCTGGGCTCTCGGACAGGGCACGAGAAGAGTTCTCATTGAGTAACTCTGTGAGACGACGCCTCCGGCGAAAGTTGATCCAGAATTGGTAGAGGACATCGCTGTCAAAGAAGTGGTGCCTATTGGAGACTAGGAGAGAACAGGGGAGGGAGGAGAGGATGAGGGGGTGTGAAAAACATGAAGGAAATATACTGAGGGCCCCAGGTGAATTGCTTTTAATGACCCTATGTTCTATTGCAGTTTTTCTGACTGTTTGAGAAGGCTACCTGCGGGGAATGAAGAACAGCAGGGCCACCTCCCCAAAAGATCCCACCTCCCAGGGGTGCACCACCAAGTCACAGCCCTCTAACCTGCCCCAAGACATTCAGAAGGACTCCCCGCCTTCTGAATCAAAAGTTTAATTCCTGCAGAGGGTTATGATCTCCAGCCAAGTGAGGCTGAACATTACACCCTCACAACCCAGCCCTCAAAAGCCAGGGGTGGATCCCAGTCCTGCGGCTGGAGGCTTTGAAGAACTGAAGAGCAATAGCTCAGATTTCAACTCAAAGCTTTTGTGGGTGGTGGAAGATTGCTCCGATTTCAAAGGTCACCAGCTCCAAACATAGAACTAAAAGGCCCCTTTGCCATCTCCAAGTGGGCACTTGACCAGCACTTGTTGCACGGCATGAATGGGGATTTGTTCCTAGCACAGCCTTGACAGCTATGCTCATCTCTTGCTCTCCATCCCGGCTCCAGCCGGACCCTCACTCACCATGCTGAATGATCCCATGTTCCAGCAGCGCCCGTCCCAGCTCCACTGCTTCCTTTCGGTTCTCCGCTTCTCCCTCCTGAACCAGCCAGTCGATCATCTCACAGCCCAGGAAAGTCCTCTGGTACTTCACCGAGTTCTCCTCTCTGACCTTCAGAATTGACTCTTCCACGGTCACCAGCCTGGCACAGAGGTGGGACAGTCCCCCGTGATGCCTTGCTGTCCCACGCAGGAGCTGCAGCCGGGCAAAGCAAGGCCAAGAAAAGCAGGCAAAGCGTTACAGCCCAAACATCGTTGCCTGGGAGCAGCGGGAAGGGAGGGAGAAACACAGAGCTGGAGCCAGGCAGATTTGTAAATCTTCATCACAGCAGAGGAAGCAGCTCCAGCAAAACCAGTTCAGCTGCGACCTCAGCTAACAATCGCAGGGGAAAGCCAAGCAAGCAACCCAGTGCGTGCAACAAATGGCAGATAGCCCGAATTGATGGAGAAAGTGTGTTTCAGTGAACACATATTCGCTTTGCAGCGTATGCGAGAGCTAAATCCAGTGTCTCCACGAGAGGGTGCAGTGGGCTCAGCCGTGAGAGGCGCTGGATGCTCCCCTGGTCCCACGGCCACCACTGCTGAGCAAAAGCAAGAGTACCAGGGATGCGGGTCTGCCAGAGGGTCCCTGAGACAGCCAAAATCACCACCCGCCTGGCTGAAGGACTTCTCCCTCAGCACCAGTTTGTGAATCTGATTGTCAGGGCACGAGGATGGAGAAGGTGTGAAAAGGCTGCTAAAAGAAACAGGTCCAGAGGGTGGTTTGTGCTTAAACCCGGTGTAATAAAATGACTCAAGAGGTGACTGGGAAGATGACTTGGATTTAGAACCAGAAACCATCAACACAAAGAAAACTAAACTCTTGGAGGTGGAAGGAGTTTTCTTTACTGCCTGAGAAGATGTTTTTCCCACTACAGATTTTGCAAATATGTTCAGTGAGGTGCAGAAATCCAGGTCCACGAGGGCCCTGAACTCCTGTACACTGCTGACCCTGGTGGGACATAAGTCCTAATAGTGCTGGTTGAAGAAGCTCACCCAAGGAGGCTGGGGGTGTGCTGGGAATGGCCACTGGATGTGCCCATCCCAGGAATGCTCAAACTGCAGACTGGATCCTGTACTGATTCCAGAAACTGCACTTCGGTTGGAGTCCTTGAAAACATCCGTAAGTTCAGACTACAGCTCCTGTCCCAGCCCCAAAGAGGCCAGTTGTCCTGCAGCTGTGACAGAGCTCAGAAAACAGCATTTCCCAGTGCAGGGGACAGAGAAGGAAGAGAAAAGCCAGCTGTAGCCATGGGTCCCGCCGTAGAGCATCACCAGCAAGCACAGCCAGCAGAGCGCACTCCCAGCATCCCTTCCTGAGGGTTGTTTTGCAGGAAAAGGACTCACGTACTTCTCATAAAGACTCTGCCCTCTCATGAACACCTTCACGTCCTTGGTGAGAGGGAAGGTCCCGTCATCCTTGCGGAAGCGGTAGAGCAGCTTGGCGTCCTTGTAGTCCGAGTGCTCGTCGCAGACTGAAAGGAGTTGAGAGCAGGGATGTCAGTGCTGCGGGTGTCCGTCCGTCCGTCCGTGAGGGACAGACAGAGCTGCAGCCTCAGCAGGGTGTTACCTCTGGGTTAAAAGCTATAGGGGCTGCATGCAATGTCCTTCATTATGTCCTTGATACCATGTGGCAACCAGCATCCGAGCCTTCGGTCCCCAAATTAGGCGCTAACAAATGCCTGCAGCCCATGCTGGTGGGAGAGGCCAGTCCCACTGAAGAGACCTCGGAAAAACTTCAGTCTGAGTTGAAGTTTTGATCCAGACTCTAAATCCAGACTACATTTTGATCCAGACTCTAAAATATTCATTAGAGCAAACTGATAAGTTTTTTGGTTTGGATTTGGGGTTTTTTGGTGATTTTTTTTTTTTTTTTTGGCGGGGGGCGGGGACAGGGATGTTCTTATTTGGTTTTATTTTTATTTTAAATTTTGATGGTTTGGTTTAGACTAAAGGAAAACAAACAGACCTGTCTCTTTTCTTAGAAAGCCACTGCCACATATAAGTAGATTTGGAGGAGAGGAGGGAAAAAAACCCCACACTGCATCCAAAGCCCCATAAAAATCACCTCTGTCCCTATCAAAAATACTCACAAGCTAAAACATATAATGACACCAACTTTTCTGCACCATTTTTGTGCCAACCCTGCCCAATTCATTTGAATGGCAAACTGACCTCAAGAGAGAAATTTTTCTTCAAAGCTAGGTACATACAACTGGAATAATCACATCTATTCGAAAAGCCTCAATTTCACCTTGGGGATGAGCATGCTGTCTGCAAATGCATGGCTGTTAAGTGCATGCAACATTTAACAGGTAAATATTTGGGATACAGCTCTGAGGTAAACTTGCCTGCAAGAGATTCCTAGACTACAGGTCAAAAAAAAAAAAAAAAAAAAAAAAAATCAGCCCAAAAATCACAGTCCAGCTCCTAAATCAGTCAGTCTGCCTTTCTTCAGGTCCACCCATCTGAAGCAAGAAGGAGAAAATTCAGCAATAAAAAATCCAACAAACACAGAGTAAATAATATGCCTGGAAAACAAAGAAAATTAAGTCAAAGGGAAAAAAAAATCCACAAAGATTTCCTCACTAAAGTAACATAATCCACTAGAGTGAAAATCAAAAGATGCAAGATATTCCTTGTGAAAATTTTAACACTTGTTCATTCTTCAGAGCAGACCGGCAAAACTTCATTCCCCTTTTGGTGAAGGCTAAAAATGCTAAAAACTGTCAGATTATCCGGAGTTCATCACCCCTCCTGAGCAGTTGCCTTGGTGGGAAACCAGGATGCTAAAAAGCCCATGGCTCATCAAGCAAGAAAGTTGTTTTAAAAGGTGAAGGTTTCCATCCTAACAACTCCAGGGAGCAAGGATTGGGATGTCATTGCAACCGGGAATTGAACATAAAACCTCTCAGGACTGCGCCCCCAGAAAACCAAAGCACTTTTGCTATTTGAAGACCACTTTCAATGTTTCCAGCATGTAATGGAATAACAGCTCAAACCACATCGGGCCATTAAGAGGCAGCACAGACAATGATCTTCATGAGATAATTACCATCTTCTGGATCCCAGTGGAGAAGAGGGCAAACAGTTTAGACAGCCAATTGCAAAGCACTTAGCACAGGGCTGTGGTTCGCAGGCAGCCCCCTTTCCATAGGACTAACAAAAATTAACCATCGTAAGGCAAGTTCGAAAGTCAACATCTGCTTCCTGCCAGGAATTGTCACAGAAACAGGAGGGACGTGTCCGCAATAAACCATCAAAGCAGCCCTGGTACCCAGCGCTGCACAGGTTTAATTAACTAATGGATTTATTTGAAACTGTCGGCTGGAGAGATGGAAAAATAATCAGGTTTAAGTGTTAATGGTTAACTGAGAATTCACTGCTTCAGCTTTACGCTTTTGTGATAAAGCGGAGTTTATTTTTATTCAAGACAGCTTAACATAAAGGGCATTAACCTCAGCAAGTAGCAGATGGCGACAGAGTGTTTGCATTGCAGAGGTCCAAGGCAGCTGTTTCTGGACCCTGGAGGAGAGGGGGAAAGAGAGGGCTGGATTTGGTGTGGTTGTCATCTGGTTGTCATCACACGGTGACCAGATAACACAGTCCCCATCCCCAGGGAGACTCAGCGGGGAGCAGAGAAACCCACCCACCGTGATGGATGATGTAGTGGTCCATCAGCTTCTGCATGAGGCGGATGCCCGTCTCTCGGTCCGGCGCTT
This sequence comes from Numenius arquata, assembly GCF_964106895.1. Lineage (NCBI taxonomy): Eukaryota > Metazoa > Chordata > Aves > Charadriiformes > Scolopacidae > Numenius > Numenius arquata. The sequence continues at coordinate 3,418,445 of NC_133587.1, read as the reverse complement.
CTTTGTGGTCGATCAGCCAGTCTGTGAGCTCCTTCGCCACGAAGCAGTTCGGGTACGTTCGGAGGTGATAACGTCGGTCCTTAATGAGCTTCCCATCGTGGAGGCGAAGCCTAGAGAGAAAGACGACTGCTGAGCGTAGCTGGTGTTACAGGGGAATTTGGGTCTAATAGCCCAGTGGCTGCCCAGCCTGGAGAAACCACTGATGATTTGGGACCTCTGGCACGCACTAAGCCAGTGACTTAGAAATTCAACCGGCCCTCTTGGCTTTGTGAGGCTGCATCAGTCAATCCTAAGGAGCCCCCCCTTCAGCATCCCCTTCTCTCCTCCTCTCACTACACAGCAATAATTGCTTACTCTGAACCATACGTGTTTTTTTATTCTGAATGAGCCTGTAAAAATACACAGCAGCTAATTGAGGCTTGTGAAGAAGGGCCAAAACTCAGAAAAAAAAAAAAATAATAATGGTACATATATTTGTCATCTTGGCACAATTCTGTGTCTAGTTCTCCTTCCCCATAACCATGAAAGCAGGAACGTAGCTGCCCCCAGGACAAAGTCTTAGTCACAGCCCAGGGTGGGAGCAGTAATGGTAGGACTTGTTTTTTCTGCATGTGTCTAAGGGATTAGTGCCAGGTGGATCCCATGTGCTACCTACTAACCCATGGACTACTAACCCACAGCGACCATGCACAGCAGTCCGGACATTTTCTGGCTTGAACTGGGATAGACTGGGATAGAGTTTACCAGAACAACAAGCGTCCTGTCCTGAAAACCCTGGGGTTGTGGCTAGTCCGTGACTTCAACGGAAAGATATATATGAGCGAAGGTTACTCAGGTGAGTACGGCTTTGACTTTTAAGAGGACCTTAGCAACTGAGCAAGCCACAAGGCACAGAGATCTTATGTGTTCAAGCCAAAGCCAACCAAGCTTGGCAGGAGATCTGTCCAGGAGCCAAACTTTTGCCCTGCAGTCACGACTGTTCCCAAAAATACTAACCCTGGAAAATGCCCAGTGCATGCAGCAGACTCAGAGGGGAGATGTTTAATTAATATCTCCTCTGTAATTCCAGGATGTTGCTGGGTTCAAATTATTCATTTCAATTCACAGGTTTGCCCCAGGCCAATATATTCTACAAAGGTATTAATCACTGCAGCTTTTCTTAATTTAATGCCCCACGTTCTTTTGTTCTTTTTGAAGAAGTTATGTGCACACCACATCATGTTGGACAAGAGTTTCAGGCACCTTATGAAAAGTTTTAAATAACCTAAAAATCTGTCGGATAATAATGGATTATCCTCTATCGTAGGATTTACAAATGGTAGGGTCTTGAAAGTCTTAAGTTAAAAACTTCTGTTGAATGAATATTTAGCAATTGATTGATGTAATTAATGCTCAGGCTACTATGAGTCAAAATAACAATGTATTTTCAGACCTTCCAGGCAACTAAAAAACTAACCCAAGGATTCATGCAGAACCAGCTCCTGGTCTTGCCTTTGAGTGGCCTCTCTCAAGTACTGAAGTCTATCTTCCTAGTAAAGAGAGTAAAATACTGAATATTTATTCCCACAAGCAGTCATTTCACATATGGATTTTACCTGAGCAGAACAGTCCACCCTACAACAAACAGCTGCCTGCTATTTTTAGAGTTTTTAGCTTTTTCCTTTATTTCACGGTCCACTGTCAAAATACAATCAGACCCAGAAAGCAGCAACTGCAAACGGAGAGATCCCCACATCCCTCTGCCAGAAGAGAAGACAAGCACTCATTTTTTATACACTTTCTTTCCTTCATAATCAGCAAGTGGGATGCCACTTCAGACGCATGTTTGGTAGAGATAAGAAATGTTTTACCAAGAGTACTCCACTGCTATCAAGAGTCTGCAGGAGTCTATAAAGACTATAAATATATACACACACATATATATATACATACATACACACACACATATATCTTTACCCCCAATAACATATAGATCATAATTTCATAAAGCCTGAATAGAAACTGGTTGGGAAAATATTATTTCCCATACAGGTCTTTTTTTATCATGTTTCAGAATACTTCAGACAATGCACAAATCTTGGGGGAATGAAAAGAAAAGAAAAGAAATTATTTTCAGCAAGCAATACTACTAAAACCTAGGATTGAAAAAAAAAAATTAAAATTTGAAATACATTTATTCTGAAACTATTCTATCGGGAACAATTGCCAGGATTGGAATTAAGTGGTTTTTAAGCACCTCTGGAGCAGCAGCGTCATGGACATTCTCAGGCTGGTTTAAGTTTGAGATAAGACCCAGGGCAGCGGAAGATGCAGAGCTCGAGTGTCCTTGTGGTCTTTTCACTTTCCTCTTGTTTACTGTTTCCCATCAACTACCCGGAGACAAATGCTGTCCTTCAGGCACAGAAGGACGTAGCACCAACTGCATCTTCGAACGGCTCTGCTGACACCCTCTATAAACCAGTCCATGTAGGATGTTCAAAACCAGAGCCAGTGAAACTATGAGTGGTTTATAATCATGATTCCAGATTAAAAAAATTGTAAAGAAGGATGTGTAATGCAATATTATGAGTTTTCTAGATGCCAAAACCTGCCCCATGTACATTACTTCTTCAAAAGGAAAGAAAAAAAAAAATAAAAGCAGAATAATGCAAGGATAAAATGCTTGCTGGAACACGAGAATCAGCTCTCGTGAAACACCCCTCACTTGGCAGTCAGAGCACTGATTTCACATGAATTTGCTTTGGGTAGGCTGCGTTGGGTAACCAAATTGTTTCTTTCTCAAGGTCACTACAAAGACATCATTATTCATCCTGCGTAACCTTGTTGAAAGGGAGATCCGCAGCAGTGTAAACAGCAGAGAAAAAAAGAAAAACCAGAACATAAACCTCTAGGGAACCGAGAGTTTAAGTCACTTCAGCTGTCACAAGCAGGACTTCCCTGCGCCTCCAGCAGACCAGCGTTTTCCCAGCAGCGTTACGGATGTCCACGGCTGGAGAGCAACCCAACAGTTCCTCTCTTTACTTCTGCGTACTCAAATTTCACGCAGTTTCAGAACAGAGTCTGAATCGGGGCATTTGCCAAAGCAAAGGGCTGTCTCATATTGGAAAAGTTGCTACTTTTACTATATCATTGTTACACAGGCAGAGAAACCCCTGAAGTGGTAGCTGTTCTGCACCAAGAACTCACACGTGCCTGCACGGAGTGGGAACATCTCCCTGGGGCACTCTCCATCACCTCCTACCCACGCGAACAGACCTTGAGCATCTCAAATGCCAAGGTGGATCTTTCAAGGATATTAACTCTGGTTCACATTCCCACAACAGTTAAGTTCAGACTAATGGCCCCGGAAAAATGCGTCACCCAAAGGATCTTCTCCTTTCCTATCTTTACAGAAAAAACAACAACAACAAAAAAAAACCACCAAACAAAAAACATCACTAAAAAAACCACAACTCCCAATAAACAAAGAACTAAATGCTCAGTTAAAAGCAGCAACTGAAAGAGGGGAGATGGAGATGAAATGTGGGGAAGAACTTCTTTGCTGTGAGGGTGGTGAGACCCTGGCCCAGGTTGCCCAGAGAAGCTGTGGCTGCCCCATCCCTGGAGGGGTTCAAGGCCAGGCTGGATGGGGCTTTGAGCAACCTGGTCTGGTGGGAGGTGTCCCTGCCCAGGGCAGCGGGGTTGGAACTCGATGATCTTTAAAGTCCCTTTCAATCTAAACCATTCTATAATTCTATTCCTTTTCCTCTCACTTTTTCTGCCCAAGACATAAATCTACCAAGTACATTTTACATTTAAGAGTGATTAATGCAGTTTAACAGAGTTATTAGAGAATATGTTGTTCACTTACCATGAGGAATACCCAGAAGAGATTGCACAAGGGCTTGCCTACACTTGAGAAACTCAGATTACAGCAGGGTGTGAATTCAAAGCACGGTGGCTGTTCCAGAATATCTCTGTGCAGATAAGGCACTTGTTGCAATTAAAAATGACTAATTGGGCTTCTTTTACAGAATGCCACCCAGGAACACGCAACGCCCAGTGAAACTACTGTGATTTTCATGCAAGTTTATATGCCTGAAACAGAAAGACTGACAGCAGGAGATGTGAGGATCGAGCCTGAGACAGCCGCGTTCCTCAAACCCAAGACCAGAATATCAGTGGAAATTATCTTCGTCTTTTTGATGGGGAGAGACACAAGACACAAAATTCCTCTTCCCCTTCCATCAACCAGAAAGCAACATCCCCGTGGAAGCGCAGGGACCCTGGCAGATGGACAGCCCAAAGCACAGCGGCCACTCTCCCCTTAGTTTATTTAGGATCTGTTTTGTTCCCAGGAAACCCCAAATGAAGCATTTCCTCACCCCTCGCTTCTGCTGCTATTTCTGGCTGGGAAACACATCCTGACACTGAACAGACTCATCCCTCCGGCCAAACCAAACTCAGAGGGATTTGCAAACTTGCTGAGAAGCCAAAGAACTGTAAAGATGGAGCAAAGGTTTGTTTGATTAAATACAATAGTGGGGGGGAAGGGCAGTAGGTGGAGAACAGGGGAAAAACAAATGTTTGAGATTTTATGTAGATATAACAGCATTATTTGCTATTCACAGAGTCAGGGCAGACGGGCAGCCCACAAGCCTCCTTTATGTGCTGCTTTATTCCTTACCTGGGGAAAAGCAGGGGAGAACGATGCGGACATTTATCCCTGACCCATCTGCCGTTGCCTGAGACATCATCCAGCCTCTCTGCCTCAGTTTCCCCATTGCTACTTATTGGGCAGCCGGGTCCCAGGGAGATTCATATCGCTAACCCCTTACCTGCCAGGCCACAGGATCCCCAAAATACAAGAGAAAGACTCAAGCACTCAGCGTGCTCTGCTCAGCATCACTCCAGCCTCCTTTCAGCCAGATGAGCTGCAGGGGATGGAGGAGCTCAGCGGCAGGTTGGTGTCCATCTCTTCACCCTCCTGCCCGGGTTTTATACCCTGTGCTGGGAGCCAGCAGCTCCTCCCAGCCTTTCTGCACTGGGAACAGGCTCCTGCCCAGACCGGAGAGAAGGATGTGACTGCTCTGTGCCAAGCCACCAGCAAAAGGACCCACCTCTCCATCACTGTGAGTGCTGGGGTCCTTCCTTAGCCTTTAGACCCATCACCCACAAAACACAGCTCCTCTCCACGCAACAAAGATCTCCAGCCTCTCAAGAGCAGGTGAGGGGCAGGGAGCAGCCAGGGCTGCCCAAAGGCAGATCGGGTCACTCCCTGCGCTGCCGTGTTGACAAAACAGCACGTGTCTCCCAGAATCCCAGTTTTAGCACACGCCAGCCTCCGAGGAGAGAGCTCTCACCTCGTCTCTCCGCTCCTTCGTGCTTCCCACCCCTCCTGTCACCCCTTCCAGCAGAGACGACCTGCATCAGGCTCACCCTGGGGCAGCAAACTGAACCAGAGCAAGCAGTTCAAGATTGCAACCTGCTGCGATGGGCTTGGTCTGAAAACTCTCAGATTTCAGAAGCTCCAAGGCACCGCAGCTACGGTTGGAGAAAAGATGGGTGGCCCAAAAACTACATACATTTTGGGTTTTCTGTTCAATTTTAGTCACAGTTTATTCAACACAGTCACACTAATGGAAAGATATTCCCTCGCTGCACAAACCTTGCCTCCCTTCAGGCTTTCAGCATCCTTTTTAAAGGCTCAGGTACATTCACGTTGACAATAAGAAGTGAAGTTTCCAGACAAATGTTGGGAGGAAAAAAATGAGTTGGTATTATTGGATTCCAGAAGAGTGTAACATTTGTACTATGCCGTTACCTCGCTTATAAGTAGCAGCATACGGCGTAGCAGAAGAGCTCAGTTCACAAACAGATTTATTACATCCCCTCCTCCTCCTTCCAATCACAATCACCAAATGGTCCAGGATCTGAGATGCTCCTGTCCTGCAAAAGGCGTGAGGAAGCCGCATCGTTCCCTTCGCACGCGCGCTGATCACAGCTTTAACACACGGCTTGATTATTTTATTTCCTTTCCGAACACCTGACTCTCCCCCGCCTCCTTTGGCCCAGGCTATTTTAAACCTCAGTCACTCCAGACGAGTAAAATACTGGAAATATAAATATGAATAAGCCTGTCCTGCCCACGGGATGGAAAAAGTCAGAACTTTACATCTCTTGCCCTGAGTTATTGAAATGAGGCAAGTCATTCAGGTCAGCTGCTGCTTTTCCCTATAAGAGAGTTAAGCTCATTTTCAAAGCTTCACTGCAAACACTGCAAAGGCAGAAAGGTTACTGCAGCCTCCACCCCCAACTGCAGCTCTCCCAGTCACTACCCAAGGAAAAAGTTTAATTTCTGGAGCTAGGACAGTAATATTTGTGAAAGAGAATAGGCTGGAAGTGTGGCTAACCATCACTGCGTATTTAAAATCCAGCCACTTTGGACACTGGCTGTGTTTTCAAAATGTGGCCCTAACCCTTAGTTGGAAGTTATCAGTCCTTGATAAAGTATAAATAATAAAGCTAAAGCTAACATGACTCACTGAGAATGGACAACACAGTGACACAGAGCTAATTTTAGGAATCTGATGCTAGCAAACTTGGGCTCTTTACATTACTCAAGGGTATATTTCCTATTTCCCACCCACATTTCAAAACAAAACAGAACGGCTCCAGATACAAAGAAGCAAACTCTGCTCAAGAGCTAAAATATCCTCCAGCCGCATGCTGAGAAGCAAGGGGAGGGGGGGGTTCTGACCTCAGATACACAGAGAATATGTTTTCTCAGCCCCACAGGTTTTCTTGCATAGGAGAATATATTTCTATCTTCCTAAGAAAAAAAAATAATCTCAGAAGTTGCTGAAGAACTGGGACTACAGACCAGCAGAAGTTCCCAAAAGTGACTTTGAAGTGAGGGAAGACCCTCCGTGCTGCTGTGCAAACCAATTCAGGTGCACGGCACCCACGGGGTGACCTCCCAAATCACCCCCAAAAGTCCAAATGCCCCCAGAGGCAGAGCTGCCCCCAGGGAGCAGGGACCTTGGGAAGGCTGCTCAGTGTCACCACATCAGGCTCTGGGCTTAGGGGAGGATGCACCTAAAGCCACCTGCCAGTCCCCTGACACCTGGAGGTGGAGGGCAGGAGATGCCCAGAGAGGAGCAGCAGGACAAGGAAACCCAGGGAAGGACCTGGTTCGCCACTGGTGGTGGGTGAAGGAAGGACCAGTAGATAGCAGGGAGGGGAGACGCCAGCACATGGGGGGAAAGCACTTGCTCAAGGAGAAAGCTTTGAACCTCCTGCTAACGGGGTACAGCCCAGAGGAGGGGCCCCATCACCTCCTACCTCAGTTGCTCTCCAGCAATCATCACCTCTGCCCTGTAGTGCTGCTCCGTGGCTTTCTTCTTCAGGCTGTTGCTCAGGCTCTCCATGCCGGGCTGGATGCGGGCGGAGGTGAGGAGATGCTCCCGGGGGCAGCGGGGAGCTCCGGGGGACCCGCACACCCCATGGGATGTGGGTTGAGAAGATGCTGGCCCCCAGCGCGGTCCCCAGCCCGGCTAGCGAGGTGCAGGTAGGCAGCCTGGAGTTGCTGGCTCCAGCTCCCCGCCTCTCCTTCCCTCTCCGGAGGAGGAGCCAGCTGCAATGTGATGCTGGCTTTGCTGGTTTCTCACCCGCTGGGCTCCAGCCAGGCTTCAGCTGAGATCTGGGAAGGTGGCAGCTCGGGGACAGCATCCTCCCTGCTCGCTCTGTGTAGGTGACTCCAGCAGGCTCCCGGCAGACACAAGCTGTAGGATGAGTGGTTTGATAAGACGGACAAAGCAATTCCTTCCTTATGCCATAACTTCCCTGTGAAGGGTTCGAGATGTGCCATTCCCCACGTGGCTCACTCCCAGCCTCTTCCCTGAGGGTTTTCCACCTCTCCCCAGCGTGGGCTGCATCCAAAGCCATGGCCAACACTCGCTAAAAGTGGGAGCAGAGCAGGTTGAGCCCTTCCTCATCGCAGCAGCCATCACAGAGGTTGGGCAGAGAAGCACAGGCTGTAATTAGCAAGAGCTGGCACTGATGAGTCTGGGACTCTGCTGGTGCCAAGCTGTTTGCCTGGATGGTGCTGCAGCCTTTACAATCTACCTGCAGGTGCCGATACCTGCCCCAGCTCCTACCAGTCATTTCCACTATTTGAGACCTTTTCTGCAGGCCAGAGCTGACCTGAGAGCGATAGTGCCTGGCAAAGAAACAGGCAGAGGAAACTGGGATGTGGAGATGGTTAATTACATCCATCATTACCATCAGATGCATGTGCAATTATATTTCCATTAGTTAAAGTAGGAGTGAAAAACACGGGCTGGCATAAAGGACCTCAGAAACACAAAAGAGGGAGGAAACCTACCAAAAGACGATGAGGAGAAGATGAGTTTGAGGGAAGGGAAGGAAATTCTATCAGCTAAGAGCAGAATCTGCTTCAATTTGAAGCCTAATAAAACACCAGTAAACTAAATGCTGTCTTTAATTAGCTCATCTTCAGCAGCAGTTCATCAGCGAGGAGCTAGTTTGCCAATATCCCCGTCAGCCCGAGCAGACCCTTCCAGGCTCGCGTTCCCCTGCACCGTAACATCACTAAATCAAACCAGCTCAGGTCAGTGTTTCGAGAAGCACAGCCGCAGCGGCCAGGGCCAAGGTCTGGAATCAAAGGGGGACCTGTGTGCCTCCTGCCCCGGAGCAGCAGCGAGCTGGCACGTGGGACCACGCAGCCTTGGCACTCCCAAACGAGCCCAGTGTCCTGAAAAGCTGGCTGTGGCTGTAGGACGGTGTGGGAACAGAGGACCGGCTCTTACGGACTGCCTGCCTCTGGCTGAGCTGGCCCAGGGCTGTCCTTGCCTCCGATGTCTTCCTTACCTGTTGTGGCCTCTCTCCCAAGAGGAAATCATTGAAACACTTTCCTTTTGTCACTGAGTCCTGAGAAGTGAGATTTTTTCAGATGATGCTAGCTGGGCTCCTGGATTCCTAAGATGTGGATGCTGGAACATTTCAGAGGGTGAGAGGGATGCCTCGCAAGCTCTTCAGAGTCCGGGCTGGGGTGCAGAGCCCACTAACACCCAGCTGTTGACGCAGTCAGTGAACAAACACTGCTAATTTTTGCCAAGTCAGGAGAGGATTTTTCACACCATCCCAGGAGAGACCCAGCTCTCGTGTCTGCTGTCCTGTAGGTGCCAAGGCCCATCTTTACAAAGATGCCATGCAGCTCCTTCCTCAGGGTGCAGCTTGCAGAATCGCTTTGCTGAGGGCTGTAGGTGCTGTTATCACTGACAGCCACCTTCTCCTTGCTTGGATGGCTGCGAACTTGGCTGACTTCATGATACCCTCTAGCTTTTCTGCCCCATAGCGGAGCCCTACATCAGGCTTCCAGCGATTTGCACCAGTTGTTCCACCCTGTCTGCGTCCTTTCTGTTGATCAGAACGCAGGCACAGGCCTTCCCGCAGCGGGTACCACTGTCCACCTGGATGGAACGGGCTCCTGACACCACGAGAGACACGAGTGCTGCTGTGTGAGCCTTCAGGGCCTGCATTGCCCATCGCCAGATGGCCAAGCACAAAAGCACAGTCTGAGCAGAGGGAGAGGAGGTGGGAGAAGGTGTTTCTGTCCATGCAGAGATGGGGGCAGAGAGAAAAGGAACAGGCGACAGAGGGTGAAGGCACTGCTGGAGGTGGAGGCAGGCAGGTCTTCCTCCAGCCAGCATCACCTCTGCTGATGAAGGAGCAGCAGAAGTGTAGCTACTGGGGCTGAACAAATCCCAGTCTCGTGCTCCCATCCAAGTCAAACAGCCCGGCTGCGTGGAGAGCAGCAGCGATGGGCTGCACCAACAAGGCTCCTTCTATCCAGGCTCTCCTGAAGCGTCTCTCTCCTGTGTCCTGCTGATCACACCATGCCATAAATGCAGGAAAACAGACTCTCCTTGTGCTCGTGGCCAGCAGCTCTTGGGCTGTCTCCTGGAATCCACTCCCAACATCGCTGCTGCTGGTGTGTCTGTGCCCTTAGTCTCAGCAAAAGGGCCTTGAAGATGTTCCCAGGGCCGGCAGGGCTTGTCCCTGCCCACCGCTGTGGCATCCCTCATTCAGAACGGGGATGTGTGCCCTGGGGAGAGCTCCCCAAACCTGCCCGTGCCACCGCTGTCCCCATCACGGCACAGGCTCCCAGTCCTTGACAGGCTGAGAGAGTTGGGGGGGGGTTCAGCCTGGAGAAGAGAAGGCTCCGGGGAGACCTTAGAGCCCCTTCCAGTCCCTAAAATTGTGCAATTTGTCACCACTGGATATTAGGCCTCAAAATGTAAATGAATTAAAACAGGGATTAAGTAAATTCATGAAGGACAGGTCTTGATATTAAACCTGGTAATCCAGGTGCTTATTTCTGTCTTCATTGCTGGAAGCTGCACGAATACATTAGTGCAGGGGGTTACTCACATTTTCTTATCCTCTTTCCCTGGCATCTGCTGTTGGTCCACACCAGAGCAAGGATCCCAGCCTGGAGGATCTTCTGTTCTCCATCGGCACAGCAGTTGGAATGTCGCAGCCTTGGGGTTGTTTTGGTGTTTGTGTTTTTTGGGGTTTTTTTTTGTTTGTTTGTTTGTTTTGGTTTTTTTTGTTTGGTTTTTTGTTTGGTTGGTTTTGTTTTTGGTTTTTTTTGTTTTGTTTTTTACACTGGCATTTAGGGGGAAGAGCATCTCATCAATTGAGGAGAAGAAGGGGTGTTAAACCAGAGCCACGCGTGCCCTGTGCTCCCAGCACCAAGTTCTGATTTAACCTCAGGAGCATCCTTTGCAGATGTGACACCTTTCCCCAAAGCATTTTGTGTCACTGTGGACACACACCGAGCAACCTGCTGACGGCTCCGTCCTGGAGGTGACAGAACTTCAGGGCTGACATATCCCTAGGTACGTCTTCCCCACTCCCCATACATGTAGGGATTCATAAGATTTAATTAGTTATCAGCTAGATCTACAGCTGAAAGGTGCTATTCATAGTGTGGCTTTGAGTCCAAGGCTACCATGAATAGGCATATGGCTCTGCAGAGTCGCGTCAGCTGGGTCTCCTCTCCAGAGGAACTGTAGCAGCTGAATTTTCCTGTTTCACTAGATTAGTAAACCCTCTGACTCATTAAGGGCTCAGAAAAGACAGAGGCACCTCTGGGTACAGCCAGTTCTCTTGTTCTTCGTCTCCCAACTTTGTTACAGCGTCAAGGAGAAGGTTTAGCACCCCCTGATTATTTTTTTTTAAAGTTGTTTTTTTTTTTTTCTTCTTTTTCCCAAGCAGGGCCGAGGAAAAAGGATTAGATGAGTTTGGTTTTAAATTATCAATGCGCAAGTTGTCAAAAGACAAAAAACTGTATCTAAACTATTCCTTTCCCGCAGCGGCAAGTCAGGAGTGAGCAGAGAGGACACCACGAGCTGTCACACACTCATCCTTCCCAGCGAATGCAAAGCTTGCCGTGGTCTTTTGCCTAAATTTCGCCCTCCTCACAGCAGCCCAGGCTCCGCATTTCAAGCGGGGAAGCGGAGAGCTGCAGGAATCCTTCTGGGCAGGGCAGCAGAGCCTGGCAGTGGGCGGAGATTGGGATTTTTCCTGCTCCGAGCTGGCACACGCGGTGCCGGCAGCCTGCAGCTGGCCACCAGCCACCGCTTCTCACCCTGCACAGGGATTTTGATTCAGTTTAGGAAACAAAAAGAAAAAAAAAAAAAAAAGAAAAAAAAAAAAAAAGATTTCACAGCCAACATCAACACAATAAAATCTCTGATTTTGCAGGGCATGCGTTTCCTCTGAGGGAGAAAGCCCATCCCACGCCAGCTGACAGCAAATTCTTTTTGCCAGAGACCATTTTCCCCAGTGACAAGCCCTGGTCCCCAGTAAGGTGTGTTCACCTGGGCTGGAGCCCGGCCAGCCCGGCAGGGTTGGGCAGCAGAGAGCTCAGCATTGTTCCCCAGCCAGGGAAAAGAAGTTTATATTTGGCTGTAAAGCTCCCAATCCACCCCTGAGGCTATTTGCTGCTTAACTCCTTGATGTCAGTGCCACAAGAAGCTCTGGAGGCCACCTCAACGGCAAACACCTCCGCGGAAAAACGGTTAAAATAGCACATCAGCAACACTGGGAGCACCTTGCATGGAGATCCCTCATCCAAAGGGAGGCAGGGGAATGGGCTCATAGCCATTAAAGCCAGCCCTGAGGTCACTGTGCGCCAGGGAAGTGGGGGGCACCACGGAGACCCCTCCGTTTCTGCACTGGAAGCTGATAACAAGCAGCGTTCCTAGAGCCCGAGAAGTTTGGGAAGATTTATTACCTTCCAGTGGCAGCAAATGAGCACGTTATTCAGCATTTTCTCATTAGCCAGTTATAAATCTAAGCGGGAGCTCTCGTGTCATTGAGTGTCCTTCGTTTTGTTCCAGAAAATAAATTTGGGTGTTAGAGCAATATATACTGCTCCTTTCCACAGACAAGAAGGACTGTTAACCCCGAGCAATTAAATGTAAGTCAAAAACCTCTGGCTGGCTTCAAAACAGCAAATTAAAATTTTAAACAATTAGAGCTCAGTTACGGTCCAAAACTACAAAGAATAGAACTGTAGCTTGCAAAAAAAAAAAAAACCAAAACAAAACAAATCACCAAAAGCCTGAAAAATGAAATTCTCCCACAACTGCATTGCTTCAGGACCTGCAGCTTTAATGAAAACACCACCAAATACTTACCTTCATAATGAACTAATGAAAGTTTTTATTGGAAAAACGAAAACAAAGAACAACAACAACAACAAACAAAACACACTTATGCAAGGAGACAGGGAACCTGCGCCACCTTCACTTCCCCATTCCTCAGCAGCTGTTAGAGGAAACATTAAAAGCTTTCAATAGTCCTTAACTCCCAGCTCCCAAACCGGTGCTTGGGTGTGAGGCTTCGAAGCAAACCAGATGAGTTTCATTCCCCCTGTTCACCCCAAGGTGAACCACCTCAGCGTGGTTTTTAAGATCAAAGTCAGATGTTGCAGACCATTGATGGGGACATGGAGACCTCCCAGCCCAGACCCTGGGGGTCCATGAGATGCCCCTCTGTTGCTCCCGCTCCACAGAAGCCTCCCAGGAGGGACGGGCTGCAGAGCTGCACTCACAGCTCCCCACTATGGTCTGGAGACCCCAACCTGGGTCAGGTCCACGCCAGACACCGCACAGAACACGCAGTGGCCAATTCCGAACCCATACGAGAAGGAGCCCTCAAGCTTCAGTGGAGGAAATGTCTCCAGTCTCATGTTGTAATGGCAATGTGCTAATTACATTATAATTAGCCGCCACTGGACACAGCCAAAGGGACCGCTTCTGGCAGGGTCAGTGTAATCCTACCACGATCCATTGACAAGAACTGTTGGCTATTGCTGGGCCACCCTGTACCAGGAGCGATGGAGAGGACAGCCCTGTCCCAGCTCCGTACCACGGGTCTGCTGCTTCCTCATCCTAAAGAAAGGGCCGTTACACTGGTTACACAGCAAAGGGCCAGGATAACAGGGGTTAATGTCACAGCCCCGAACCTGCTATTTATCACAGCCTGAGCTTTAAACTGCCTCCATCCAGCCTGGCCAACTCAGCCAGGGAAGGGGGAGATAAAAACCACAGGCAGCAAGTAAAGTCAAAGGGGTACGTGTGTGTGGTTGGAGGAGAGGAATACGCACCGTGTAGGTTTAACACAGCACAAAAGTCGAAGGCAGAGGATGGGATGGGGCTGCGGAGAAGCTCAGGAACACATTTCTAACCCTGCATCCACCTCATTTAAGCGAGGTTCCTCCAACAGCCATGTACAGTAACACCATCCCCTCTAGAGGAAGGAAGGAGAAGTGAGGCTTTTCACCAGCAGCGTCCCTCTGGCCACAAGCTCCGAAGGCAGCATCTTCCCTGTGAGCTGGGACGTTGTCCCAGTCCTTCATCACAACCAGCACAAGAGAGGGCTGGCACTGGGACAGATCTGGAGGAGTTTCAACCCAAGAACGCACCCTGCAGAGCCTACCTCGTGGCAAGACCACACAAGCAAATGGACAACAGCCCAAGGAAAATTTACTGGTCCTGAGCAACTACTCACAGCACGAGGGTTTCCCACTGGCACCGAGATTCAGATATAATTCATCTGAACACAGCAGCTTCGGTTTTCTTGCTGCGCCTCCTGTTCCAGTGCAGAACCTCCCGTTCTCCTCTGATGCCTCACGGGTTCTGGAAGGAGACAGGTCGTGAAGGGAGAAAGGCAGATGATTCTCTGGGCTGGCAAAGTTCAGGGCACGCGTGGCCTTTTACAGATGAAAAAAGCCCTTCTTACAGATGAAAAATGCCCCTCCTCAGAGAGAGGACAGGCATTTAACAGACATGGAGACAGGTAAATCCATTCTGCAGAGGTTTAATTTCACTACCTTGGGTATCACCAGCAGCTTTGGTTACACAAGAAGCATTTATTCACAGAATCACAGAATGATATGGGGTTGGGAGAGACCTCTGGAGATCATCTAGTCCAACCCCCCCCCCCCCCCCGCCCCTGTCCCCCTGCCAAAGCAGGTCCACCCAGAGCAGGTTGCACAGGAACATGTCCAGGTGGGTTTTGAATGTCTCCGGAGAAGGAGATTCCACCACCTCTCCGGGCAGCATGTTCCGCGGCTCTGCCACCCTCAAAGTAAAGAAGTTCCTCTCCATGTTTAGATGGAACTTCTTATGTTCAAGTTTGTGTCCGTTACCTCTTGTCCTGTCACTGGGCACCACTGAAAAAAGACTGGCCCCATCCTCTTGACACCCACCCTTTAAGTATTTATAGGTGTTGATCAGATCCCCCCTCCGTCTTCTCTTCTCCAGACTAAAAAGACCCAAGTCCCTCAGCCTCTCCTCATAAGAGAGACGTTCGCGGGGGAGTCTCAGCTTAATGGTTAAGCCCCATCCAGGCAGAATAAACTCCTGTTTCAAGCCCAGTGTGTTGCACTGCAGCACACCCCAAAAGTGAGGGTGCATGTCTGGAGTCAATAAAAATTTGTGAACACAGAGTGAAAATAGCAATTCACTCTTGAACTGTAACAAGCTTCTATGCGATAACAACACAGGAAGATTTCTGTAAAGAAAACTCCTAGTCTGACCTTGATCACAACCTTTATATAGCCTCTATACAGCCTTTATATAGCCTGGCACATCAATTTACATATACTAACCATCCGTGTCAGCAGAGTAGGGAAAAAAAATCATATCGACAACTGGGTTTTGCCCTAGATAGTCAAACACTGCTGTATTTAAGGCAACTTGAGCGATCCAGTGAAGAACTGCTGATATTAAGCAGCAGCACTTCAATCACAAGTGGCGAATTATATATTTTTATAAAGACACACTCCAGCCTTTCCGTGTTTCCTGACAGAAGCTGATTTATCTATTGTAAAATTCAAACAGCCTCGGCCAAGCTGAGCAGCCTCTCAGAGGGAGCACGCTCTGGCAGGGCTTAAAGGGGAAGACAAAGCCGGTTTACAAACTGTGAAGAGCTGATAGCACTGGATTTTCCTGCTTGAGCAGCCATCGCGATCCTGGTGAGGCACAACACGAGCATGTTCTTGGCAAGTCCTGGTAACCAGCCCCACCAGAGAGGCTCCGTCTCTCCCACTTGTTCTCAGTACAAATAGCCTTCTCCTAGGAAGCCTCTTATGTATTCATTTCATTTCTTCCATTTTTAGCCAGTTTAAACATTGCCCTTGTGGCAGCGCTGGTGGAATTCAGCGATTGGCAGAGCATCGTTTGAAAAACAGGGTGAAGTTTCGTCTCACCTAAAAGAAACACCCAGCGACTTGCTCAGAAGAGGCGGCTCACCCTCCTTCTCCTGCGCTCCTGACGAGATGCAGCTTCTTGCTGACAAGAGCACAAAGAGCTGGAGCCAAGACAGACGGGGAACGTGTCTTGGCCTCCTTGCAAATTAGTGACTTAACAGATGATGAATGATCGCCCTACGTGTACGTCAGGGCTTTGGGTTTTATGGCTTCCCAGCAGGACACCCCAACTCCACTTCACTCTCCTTACAGGACTTCCAGCTTTCAGCCAGTGGCCGCATCCTGCGAACCTCGGTCACAGCAGTAGAGGGGGGAACAGCCTTCGCCCTGGTCTGACACCAGTTTGGCACTGGGGTACCTCTGTACTGGTGGAGTCTGGGGAAGGCAGGGGTGGTCAGGCAGCTCCCGAGAGCATGGGGCAAAAGGCTGTTGATGAACCTACTGGAAATAAAAGAGTGCACGAGAAGGGAAACCAGGACTCGTCCCCACTGCTCTGTCACCTCAAAGGGCACAAATGTTCAGTTCCTTAAAGATCAGCGAGCTCTGAACCCCAGGAAACCCAGGCATCCTCTTCTGTGCCCGCATCTCCTCTGAGAGCATCCATAAATGGCTGTATAACAGTAAAACAGCTTAAACCGAACGTGCTCAGGTCACTGGGATCAGAGCACAAAGATGACAGCTTGAGAGGGGACACAGAAAAGTCTGCCCAGCAGAAGGGAGCTGGACACCTTAACCGTGGCAGTGATCTCTCCTCCCCCTGTCAATGACTGATATTTTCTGATCTACAGACTCCGCTATTTCCATCAGCTTCTGCCGACTGTGCTCAGCTTGAAATTCCGAACACGCGTTATTGCTTCCCGCGGTATTTGGTACGTTTCTAGGTCATTGGCCTCTGTCTGCTGTCAGCACAGGGGGCCAAAAGCCTCCCTCCAGAACCAGCACATCCCGGTTATTAGCAAAGTAATCCCAGCTGAAACCTTTGCATCTGACACACAGAGCAGCCCTTAACGTGGGGCGTTACGGCAAGCACCAGTATCACTGGAATAATGCCAGTGCCATTAACCAACCCAAATATCCACTTTTTTGTGTGAAAAAAAAAAAAAAAAAAAATCAATAGTTACTTCTACAAGGCAGGTAGGATTCAGTCCCGCTGACCAAGAACATAATATAAATATCTTTAAAATACCTTTTATTAAGATATTATACTTAATCTTAAAATACCTTATAAAATACCTACTTAAAATGTCTTATAATATTAAGGTAGAGCTCAGCACAGTCATGAATCATCTGGACTACTCACCTGGCTGAAACTGGAATCCGACTGGAAATCTGGAATCTGAATGTGGAAACCGGGATCTGAATGTGGAAACCGGGATCTGAATGTGGAGCATCAGCACCAGCTGGAGGATTCATCATGGGAATCTCGCTTCTTGGAGAGAAAAACTGCTTTAAAAGTTACCTTTACTCCCGTGCTAAGTGCCTTTGTAGACAAGCTAATAAAAAGCTCCAAGTACATAAACCTATTTGCAACCGCTTTAATTTCTATTTTATAGTTCTCTTTAAATAAAGGAAGCAACCATTGTTGTCTTAAAACTGTTCCTAATTTAAATAGATCTTAAATTTAAAGCATTTCAAGTTCAATTATGAAACTCCAATGAAGGATAAAGATGAAATGGCAGGGTTTGGCTCCATGGCCAGCACTGGAGCTTCCTTTCTCCCTCGTTACTGGCAGCGAAGAACACGCCTGACACCAGCACTCTGTTACTCTCCTCCAACAAGACAATTTCATACTCGTATAATACTTTCCCACTTCCTTAATTACGAAGCAACTCATTTTGAGGTTACTCTGCAACGCCAAGCACACTAACTTACTTCATTCAAAAAGCCACATAAGCTATACTAACGCACACGGGCTTAAAATTTACTGACTTCTCCTGAAAAAGGGCTGAACACGTTCTGCTCCATATCTCTTTGCTTTATTATAATGCTCTTTGAAAGATGACACTGCAGTTCAAGTCGGGTACCACTCTACAGAACAATGAATAGTGTTCACCGAAATCGCCGTTCCTGTGAACGTCACAAAAAACACATCAGGAAAATTAAAGATACAGTATTCCATACTGACCAAGACTCTGCTGGCGTGAAAACGAGAGAGGGCTCTACAAAAAGAGGTCACTGAGCCATCACAATCAAACTCCAATGGACATCAAAATGTTTCTTTATTTCTGTTTAAATCACTGATTGCTGATAAACTTTTCCTAACAGGGTTACCAAAATTTAATATTGCCAAAGTAAGGCGGGAACCGAAATACCTTGGGAGGCTGCTGTTCTCCGAGAGGACCACTGTATCTTTAAATGTATCCTGGATTAAACAACAAAGGTTTTACCTACACTTGTTAAATTATTGCACAGATCATTACACTGATAAATACATTATGAACCCATGGAATGTTACACAGTCCGGCCTGGAAAATAAAGGCAGCAGCATTATCCTTGAGGTCTCAACCATGAGGGAGAGCTGGCCAAGCACTTCTTGAAATGTTGTAATTATTAACAAGTTTCGAGACGCAAATAAAACATTTTAAAATAATCCCTAATTCCTAGGATTAGGTTCCTGGTTCAGGAACATGCTCTAAGACTTCCACTCTTGAAGTGACACTTAGTTTGAGTGTCTTGATGCTTTTCTTATTTCAGACCACCTGTAGGAGTCCAGCTGCTCTGTATTTTCCAAAGTTGAAGCCATACGAAGGAATAAACCAGTTTGAAACACCAGGAAATTTAAACCAAACATTGCAATGTCCAACTGTTGCAGTTCTCATTCCACCTTCTGCGCTCCCTCCTGGCCATTGGCTTGTACGACTTAAAATTGTTAATACGTGGTGTGGGACTGAAAGGGAAGTGGAGCCCCATTCACCCACCAAAGAGGTGAAGCAGATGGTGACACTACAGCCTCACCAATCCTCATGTTGACGCAGATTCAACAGCCACATCATCACTTTGACAGGTGGCCAGCGTGCCACCAGGATGCACTCAATGCCTCTGATCACAGAGCTCACCATTGGGCCAAAAAAAGGGGAACTGGGGAAATGGGGAAAGGAGGAGGGGGAAAACAAAAAGGTTGAATTCATAAACACTCGCTCCACACATGCACCTTGACTGCAGAAACTTCCCAGCCGCCTACTCTAAAAAAACCCCCTAAAATCCAATACAACAGAGGCTTTGCAAAAGAAAATGCCCTCATTTCATCCTCACCTCTGGAAGACACAGTAAAACGTTCCGATTCAGACAAGTCATAAAAAAAAAAAAAATACCAATTTGCCTAACAGCCCAGTTGATACACTAGTTCTGTGGCTGCAATTACACTTTCTACCATAATATTCAGTTTTAGTATCTTCCATTAACACCTTTCTGGGAGTTGTAGCATCCTGTTGCCTCTCTACAGCACTGCAAAAAAGAGAGATGGCAACTGCTCTGTCACTGCTTCCTCAGCAGGAAGAAAAATCGTTACCCAAAGCTTCTGCCTGAGTAAGGCCCTGGCTGTTTAATTTAGAACATAAAGGCTCAAGAGATACAAAAATAAAACCAGAAGAACAAATAAATGGCTCATGCTGATTGTAGCTGCAAGTGATATATAAATAAACCACGCAGCCGAGGAGAAGGGACACATACACATCACAATATGGTTTACTGAATGGACTGAAATAAAGCTTATCCTGCTACGAGTTATTTCAGGAGGTTTACAAAAGAGAAACTGTAATAAATTTGTACACAGGAAGCTGAGCCAGCTTCACATCACTCCAGACAGACAGCGGCAGTCAGACTGCACAACCCAGGGGATGCCTTTTGTTGTCCCTGGCACTGAGACACTTCACCAAGACGAACCGTTGGTGGAGGCCGGGGCAGTGGCACAGACACCCACCGCCTCCAAAGCCCACGCATCACTGTCCCACACAGGGCAGCGGACAAACAACAAGGAGGCAACAGAGGTGTACGCAGAAAAATACAAAGTTAGGTTCGACATGCAATTAAGCTATGGCAAAGGTATATTGGGAACAGGAGAAAAAGCAGAACAAACCCCTTATTTTACAGTCGGGCTGTAAACATCTGCCGACGGTACCACAAACAGCATCGTCAACCCAGATCTCTCAGGATTTCGGCACTGCCAAAGCATGGGGAAGAATGCCCCAGGCGCCTGGCACGGCTCAGCCTGGAGGAGTGCTCAGTCCTGCCACACGAGATCAGAGACCCGGCTGTCAGCAGGAGCAAAGGGGGGAAAACAAAAAAAGAAATACCAACTCTGCAGGACAGGGCTAGAGAAGACTAGAAAAATACTCTGTTCACCATCTGAAAGATCCTACTAATAGAAATAGAGAATCAGGCTAATAAATAGAGCTGCTTCTACTTAGACTTAAGCCTTTATAAAATCTGCTACTTTTGAGGCAACTCATGATTTTCCTTCCTTTTTAACCTCTTGATATTACTATAAGCTCAAAAACCTCTGCGAAGAGAAAAAAGAAACGAAGCGTTATTTAAGGTAACTTTGACAACTCAGGTTGGTTGTTTGCTTGGAAAATTAATAAT
This sequence comes from Numenius arquata, assembly GCF_964106895.1. Lineage (NCBI taxonomy): Eukaryota > Metazoa > Chordata > Aves > Charadriiformes > Scolopacidae > Numenius > Numenius arquata. The sequence continues at coordinate 3,398,077 of NC_133587.1, read as the reverse complement.
TTTAAAAAGACTTTTTAGATCTGTATTAAGATTTACAGAGTCCACAGTGAAGAACTCCACACTGTAGTAAAGCAGACTACACAACGACATCGTGATCTGAAGTTTTCAAGTGAGCTGATTGTTTTTGGGCTGAGTGTACATTTACAACCCACCCCCAAAAATAAAATGGGATACACGGGACACCTTTGTCGCTAAAGTCACAGTTCTTCTGTAGAAGTTTGGTTTCTGTCATGCACAGCAACTTGTTAGATCAAAACTGAGACATAAGTGAATCTTCCATTCTATTCCTTAATGCTGACAAGGAGTTTCTAAAGTTTCCAAAATAGTGTTTCTTTAACAAGATCCAGGCAGAAAACGTAGAGAAATACATGATAGATACAGTTGGACATATTAAAGATTAATTTGGAAAACATCTGCTTAATTTAAATTTACTATTAAATCCAGACATTTACTCATCTTGAGAGGGGCTTGCTGCCAGCCTCTCTCCTCAATGTTCTCATATTTTCCACCCATTTTTTCTTACTGGAATCTTTCTTAAACATTTGTTTCACTGCCAAGCTGCCAAACAGATGTCTGAAAGGCCCTAAGCAGCAGAAAGATTTCATTTTTATCAGAATAGATAAAAGAGGTGGGTAGAAGGAAGACAGACAAGAGAAAAACCAGACTCTATAAAATACTCAAACTGGGGGAAGGGTGTAGGGAAGAAAGGAGAACACCAGGGCTTTGCGTTTTGCCTGTGTAGGAGAGCGGCACCAGGCAAACTCTTAACCCTCTGAGCAAGAAGGGCAAGGAGAGCCAGTCTGGGTATCCCTTGGCAGCTCAGCTCAAAACTCTGAGTTTACACAAACAGTTATCTACCTCTAGATTCCTTATTAATTCTAAAGGGGAGAAAATAAGTTTTAAAAGACTAAAAAAAAAAATATAATAAAATAACCTCATGAAGTTTAAAAACAAAGCTCCAATAAAAAGCATCTTAAAGACCATCTTGAATTGCCAGACTTAGTATGGTCAGAGCAATCCATAAGGCATTTGAAACTAGATCTATTCAACTGCAGTTTGCTGATTTAATGGCTATCTGTTCAAGACACACCCTGTCCTTTGCATTAAACAGCTCACGTCATCTCAAATGATATGAGGACTGGAGGAACACCTATTAACCTACACATGCAAGGTTGTGCCATGAAAGTGTGCTTGCACTGAACATTCACGTTAAGAAAAAATCACTGTACCCAGCTTCAATAGTGCAAGGAGAATATAGTTGTCACTATCCTTAAAAAAAGGGAGAGCCACCTTTATGTAATAAAAGATTCAGATGCTACTTTTTTTTTTTTTTTTTCCCTAAACCGGGATAGAAGAAAGGAGAATGAAGCACAAAAGTAACAGATCAATAAGGTCAAATCAAGATACTCCAGTTGCGTGTAAAACTTTCTCCCCTCACTCAGCCAGCGTCGACTCCCTTTCCTAGCTGTGCAAATCAGGGTTAACAGAGTTCTACCAGTTCTGGTTATCCCACCCATCATCAGCTGAAGACGCCTTTTTTGTTGCCTTAGGAGGTTTTTTGGTCTTGCTCTCCCCTCCTGCGTTTTCCCAGTTGGTCTCCCAATTTTCCCAGCTGTCGCTGTTACTGTTCTTGTTGTTGGAGACTGTTCCTGAGCCCCACACGTCCCAGCTATCGGAGCTCTTCTTCTCTGTGGAATTGTCCACATAGGTCCAGCTCTCGCTGCTTGGAGATTTTTGAGCTTTTGGTGGATCTGAGTTGCCAAAGGTCTCCCAGAAGCTTTGATCTACAGCATTGTTCTGGTAGCCCTCCCCTCCACTGTTCTGGTAGCTGTCTCCCTCCGGTAGTCTTTTATGGGGGGGTGAAAAGAAGGTAAAAATAAATTAGTTATGACAAACATAAAAATAAATGACCATAAAGAAAGAAAACCATAATGCTACTGCCCTTTCCTTAAACAAAAACTGAGGATTAAGGCAGAAGAACTAAAACATTTCTACGAGTTGCATAAGCTTATATTTTAATTCACAGATTTTCTTTAACAGCTTCAAGTACTAATAGGCCTGAGGTGTGCAATGGGCAGATACGCGTTTGGGAAAAAATTAAAGCCAAGGTGCGCTAGTTTGTTCTCAGTTTAACATAAATTAACACAACAACTAAATTGGCATAAACAGTTAGACTGAATTCCTCCTGTGTTACATACAGGAGGACTACTAGCTAAGACAGAATAATTTCTTCATATTTAAAAATTACCTTCTACTGCTATACTGCAGAGGACATAAAGGAGACAAAATTATGGGTTTAAAGACACATAGAAAATAATAATAAAAAAAAATACCTTTCAGAATTATCGTCTGGTTTGCCAGAAAAGAAAGTGGTGACGTCCCGCCATCCCTTACTTCCAACTCCCTGAACCTAGAGAAGAAAAAGAGACTCCATTCGTCTGGACTGACCCAACACCTCATCCAAGTCCAACAGCAACAGCCACAACACATTCCTCCGCTTGCTCAGATAAAGAGAACACATTTCATCAGAAAAGTTCATTCACAGCTATTAATATTTTTGGCGGGCAGTTACATGGTTGATGTAAAGAACATACATTTGACAGCATCGTGCTGCCAGAAGCTGTGAAAAGTAGGTCAAGTTCAGCTTTTTCACCCATCATTGTCAATAACAGCTTTTGAATTCTCTTTTAGATTTCCTTGACAAAAATGCTGGAATTACTCCTTACATGAAATTAAACTTTAATGGCAGCGCTGATGTTTTGACGTTACGATTTATGTAATTAGTATTTATATTTCTACTGTTCTAAAAATCTACTTTCACCCCATTTCATCATTGCCCATGTAAAAGAGACCAAAAGTTGAGTTCCAGAATAAACATGACTGCCGGGAGAATCCTTTGGGGTTGTTATAATGGCCTGGCATCGTGTTAGAAACTCAAGTTCTGAAGTGAGACCCATGGAAGCACTATTCTATGTCACAGATACAGAGGACGAATCCCAGAATTCAGACTGAAAGTTGCCAGGCTCTAAACAGAACAGGTAACATCACTTATTTTATTCAGATTCTCAACATTCAAGGCACTGAGGTGGTACATGACGGAGCTTCCAGTGCTGACTTTCACAGCACTAGAAAGACAGACCCCTCCCAGGTAACATCCTACAAGTTATCAGAAGAGGTATTAGATTGTGCAGGACTTCTGTGCTTAGCAGTTGTGAAGAGCACTTACCACACGACCAAGCAACGATAGCAAAAAACAAAGAAAAGAGGTACAGAACGTTAGTAAGTTTAACTGTATAAATGTAACGCAAGCTGTCTCCATATTCTCTAACATTTTCTTTTTGCGTTTAGGACACCGGCTGTCTTATAACTTTATATCGTGCCCTTGGTTAGAACTGTTGCAGGGACTACATCACACCTGTATTGCTTTTTAACACTCCTGAAGAAGTACCACGTACTGAAAATTACACTTTCAAAATTTCTGTATTCAACACAAGCAGCGACTAAAGCCCAGTTGTGGTTTTGTTTCACTGCAAGCTTTTGATAAGAATATGGAGACTGGCTCGCTGTTTGGCCTCCTTAAAGGCAGGGAGGCCACTTCATACCTTGCTGGCCCACTGTGACACCCCCACGGTGACCTCCTCAAATATTTTCCCCTCTTTCACCTACATGAATCAAAGTATCGGTAATTAGTCATAAAACAAAGTAGTATTGAAACCTTAAGACAAGCTTACTTGGGCTTTACAGCTAAAAATAAAAAGTGTAAAAAAAAAAAAAACCCAAATGAATGAAAATATACTCAAGTCAAAGCTAACAAATTTAAGCAAATGACCTATTGATCTCTAATGGAGTAAACCTCAGTCCTTTGAAGATTGTGGGAATTTTCTACTGATATACATACAGTTTGACAAAGGTATCATCACACTAATAATGAGCATAAAACCGTGACATTTTATAAATATATTTTACTACATTAAAAAATTATTTTAGGAGAGACTAAAAAAAATTAAAAAAAAATAAAAATCTATCAGATCCATTTTATTCTCTGTCTTTTATACATGCTTACTTCAATATTAAAAGGGCTCTGAACTATGGTCAGCCAGAATACAATTGCTGTCTTTAACCAATTAATATGTGGCGGCTGTTCCAAAGCCAATTACTTCATACAACCATATACGTGCCAGGCAGTGATCACTCAATACTTATTTTGGAAAGTAACACTTATTTAGAACTAACAGCCCAACATCCTAAGGGACATAAATCTTTTTTCTTTTTTTTAATATAGAATGCAACAATCCTCATTAAATCGTCCTACAAAATAAAAATCAGCTCAAGGAAATGCACTCTAAAAATAACTCTGAAAATACTGCATCTAAGGACTCCAAAATAAGTTGTGGATAATTCTAGGGAATAGGAAATCAATTAGAGTCTTCTCCTGTGATTTGAAATGCTACCTAAAGAACATTGAATTAATACAGTGCAAGAGAAATTATTTTGCAGTGTGATTAAACCATCCTTTTCAAACTGAAAATTAATCCATATCCCAAAGTGGCGGCACTGCTTCTCTCTCAAGAGCAAAATTAGTCCGCTTTATCAAAACCAATATATTTTGCGGGAAGGAACGGAGGTAAGTAGAGCACCACATTCTCAGAAAAGACTTCATCAAAATTTTGGAGCTGATCCAAAATTCTAGAAGCATCGAACAAACACACGGGCAAGGTGTATGTTTTTTTTTTTTAAACGCATGAAACAGGAAGGCAACATCTGACACTGGGGAGAACCTTTGGCTAAAATTTGTCATATCAGTGATCACTGGACACTTAGGAGGATGGTTTTGATTTTTTTTTTTTTATGCCTGCTAGTGACTGACTGTATTTGCTCAGGTGACCAGGTGTGCTTTCCTCCAACTGGTGTTGGAAGTGCCATCAGCCACATGGTTTTGGTCACTAACAATTGTAAAGGGAAGATAAAAACCTGCTTCAAACCAGTTTCCTAGAAACACCACAGGAACTAGAACAGCTAATCAAAACATTACTTCAGACCACGCTTTGCATAGGAATGCAATGCAAAACTTGGTTTTAGCTGACTACCAGAATATTCAGAACAAATACCAAATAAAGGTTGCAAGAACATGTTACTCCTATTGATAAATTTGTCTACATTCATCTTAAACATATAATTTGCCCCAAATTCTACTGCCCTCGATGAAGCAGCAAGTGAATTACAGTGGCTCAAAGATGCTCAGCTGAACTAAACCAATTCTGGCAGGCAGATGCGTAAAACACTATGAACTTAACACTCAAAGATACTACTAATAGGTTATGGGGTTTTTAATAACTGATTTTTATATCCATTTAGGGTGTATTTTCATCTTGTCCCACCTTCCATTACTGAAGACATGAAATTTATAAAACAGTATTTAACAGGGAAGAACGTAACAGATTGGTTGGAGGGACAGATTGATGAAGGGAAATTACATTAATTAACCTCTCTTTAGTAGCATACTAGCTTTGAATTATTTGATGTTTCCCATTTGCTACTGTGCTGGTAGCATGAAAATCAGAAGGATGCACTGACAAACTGGGCAGTTGGGGCAGGAGGAAACAATCACTCCCTAAAGCAGCATAACCATGTTCTGCAAGTAATTCACTAGTTCTAAAGTTACCTTTTCCTGTGCAGGTTTGAGAACATTTTCATTTAATGTCTGACCTAACTCTGATGCCTATTTAAAAGGAAAACAAAAGAAAGTCAGTTATATTTTCCTTTTAAAAAGAAACCAAACCACCAAAACCAAACAGAGCCAACATCTTCTGCAGGCTAATTTCTCAGCAGTATCTCCAAAAACAGGTGAAGCCTTAAGCTTTGATTCATACAAGCGGAATGAACTGGAAAGCACACACAGTACAGTGCTACAGAAAACATTAAAAGAAAATAAATCAAAAAACAGATGCACGTGGCAATAGGTTGTCAGAGATGCCCAGAGCCGAAGCAAAGTCTGACCCTGCACTGGAAGCAGAAGCAATGATTCAACCAGCAATAGCCTCGAAGCTGGGCACCTTGCTAATGCCTGCAGCTGAATGTTTGGAAGAACTGACCTCATCCACTCTTATTTTTCCTTACTAATGGAATGACTTGTAGATTTAGATCCTTTTCACCAATTTTTCACCAATTCTTCTACGTTGTAGTGCTGCTATTGTCATGTATTAATAACAGCCCAATTATTTCTAAGAAATACACAAGAGGCCAAGCTGTGACAGAAGATTTTTGTAATCTTTTTTTTTTTTTACAGCTCCAGGTTTGTGAGGCAAAAAAACAATGAACTTCAGAAATCTATTGCAATCCAGAACAAGATGCACAAAGATACTGTACTTCAGAGGCACCTTACAAAAATGTAAGGCCAAAGTATAAGTCACAAAATTACTTTTGTAAGGTGATACTGACATGGACAGCAGCGTTTGCAAATGTTTCATGTGAAATCATTCCTTTCTCTACTTCCATAATAAACCTTTGAGTGATTTAAACATTTCTTCAGAATTGCCGTATTATACCAATTACCTTCTGAATTAGCCCAATTAATCCAAAAGGGCTGATTTGCTTGTGAGACAAACGTTATTTCTAAACGGTAGCAGAGACCATGAAGTTTCATTTCCTAAGAGTTTAGATCTTATTGCTCACACTGGTTAGGGTGTGAGCCTTCACTCATATTCTTCCTGGGGATGGAGCACCTGGAGCATCTTTCCTCCACAGATTCCCAGGTGTCTAAAAGGCCCTTCCCTTCGCCGCAGCACTAGGATCTCCCTCTACCCAACCACCCTTATATCCAGTACTTCTGCCCTGTAACCAGTTCAAAGGTTATTTGAGAAGGCAAAGGCGAAAGGTAACCCCATTTCCACCTTGCAAGAAACATGAAGGCAAATCACATAAGGCTTGTTTCCATCAGAAGTGAGGCTAGGAGGTGCTTAAGAAAAAAAAGAAGGGGGATTTTTCATCTTTGAAAAAATCCTTCAGAGTCTATTAAACCTGGCAAACTGCTTTATGTTTATAAAGAGTGTAATACACTAACAGTTCAGGAATGCCAAGTGAAGTCACTGCTAGAATCAGGAAGAATTCTCATGTTATTCCATTTACTCAACCATGTAATTATGTATATACAAAAAGGAAAGATTTGGGTACAACTGTGTTTCCATCTGAATCGCTTCCTCATTGTTACTATTGTTGACTTTAGGATAGCATCTTAGACACCCATTAAACACACTACATAATGGGGCATTTATTAAAGAGTCTGCCTCCAAACAACATCCCAGGGTTGCTCCCGATACACTGCGTTCCTGGATCAGACATGCAAACAGAAATCCTAAACTCAGCTGTTTATGAAGAGCACAGACAAAAGCACAGTATGTTTTCTGAGAGCGCAGAGCTTGGATATCTCTATCCAACTTAACCTATTTTAAATAGGTTTGAAGAAACATTACTGTATGAAACACACAACATTACTCTAAACAGGCCTGACTTAGCAAAAAAAAAAGAAAAGACGGCTCAAGAGCAAATGCACATATTCAGCACAAACAGCGACAAGGAGTCCATGCACAAGAATATACAGGAGGGCGTTACCGGCTCCGGCTGCTGCTTGTAGCCCCAAAACTTTACCCAGACAGCGAAAGAGAAAGAGCAAGGAAGGTAGAAGCAGCTTTTAGCAAAATTTGGCAGCATTTTTTTAAAGCAAGTTAAGTAGCATGAACCTTTTCCAATTTTAACATCTACTGACAAGACAAAGAGTGCATACGTCCAGTCACTGGAGACCAAAGGTACTTTTAAACGATACATTACATTTAAAAGGTGCTAAATCTGTTCTCCAGAGCAAAAGATCAGATGTTGCAGGAACCAAATTGAAGCTTCAGTAACACAGCTCAGACTCTAGAGCACCGTGTTGCTGTGGTCCTTGTCAGTAGATGTGATGAGCTTTTCCACTTAATATTATATTTACATTTGCTACTAATACTAAAAGAAGAACAGTTTTCTAAAAGGGAAACTGCTGGAAGGAGTGAAAGAGAAAAACTTGTAGAACACTGAAGTTTTTCTTACATAAGCCAAGCAGCAAATACTTTAAGGCTTTTAAGTATCGAGTTTGGGTGCTCTAACAAGACATTTTTGTTGTTATAGTCCAAAGTAAAACTCTCAATATCATATATTAAAATACGTAAGCCCTCTCTCGCTCAGAACTTTGGCACATAAAGAATCTTTTTTTTAACCACATTTTTACATCTGAATTTAAAACTTTTCCATGCAAACAGGTCTTGCTTATGTCAGAGCTCTGTATAATTCAGGTCTGACTGTCTCTGCTTTATCCTTAGCTTGAAAGAGGAAACGCTTTTGTAATTGCTACTTTTTTTTAATACACACAAGGAAATTAATTTAATATTAATACTAAGCAGTTCACATTTGCAATATCTTATCAGGCTTTAGCAACGGCAAGATGGCTTGCATTAAAGTAAATCACCAAATCTACTTCAAGGTAAACCATATTTAAGGTTCACAAAAATAACAGTATTTGAAGTTTGCAAGCATGAATTAAAGCATTTCATTCTACTGCCTCTCCAATACACACGACAGTTATACACAGCAGGGTATCACTGTTTATTTCTTGCTTAATTTGATCACTGCAGTTGACTGCAATTCCCATAGAAATAAAAGCTAGAACCTAAAAATTACTGTGCACCATGAAGGAAAAACACACTGGTCTGTTGACGATCAAGTCCTGCAAGGAGCAGGGAGCTGGACTCAATGATCCCTTTGGGTCCCTTTCAACTTGAGATATTCTATGATTCTAAGTTTAAATAAATCAATGCAGGCAAACACATGATATTTAAAGCCAATTACAGGCAATAAGATAGAACTAAAGCTATAATCACCTTTTGACTTGCTTGAGATCCAAATCTGGTAGCCTGTAAAAAGAAGCAAATACATTCAAAGCTTACTAGGAATAAAACTTTTGATTTTTAAATACACACATTTAGAAATGATGCATGATCCTCTCCAAGATGAGTGGATCGCTGCCAGAATTTCAGTGTAACAGAGAATACCCATATCACCACCTCTGCCATTCCACATCGCTCTGGGGAAGCACTGGTCTTTCTCAACTTAGAACAGAGGGAAGATGAGTAGCAATATTTTTGTCCGTCATGATGTCACCCAAAGTAAGAGATAACCCATAAAAGTTTGGAAGAATACTAAGCAAAACTGAAAAAAAGTTGTAATGCAATAGTTTCACAAAATATTTAATCTCTTTCCACCATCATCTATGTAAAATGTAATATATTTTTATGTCCTCTGGTTTTAGCCTACAGTTAGTTGAATCACTGTCACCTAAGTCTGCAGATTTGCAGAACACGCAGAGCATGAAGACCTTGCCTCAGTTTTTCCCAAAGTGTCCCCCTCCGGGCACAGTCTCTGCCCAACAAGCTTTCTAGTTAAACTGACAAAAAAATGCTGTAGTTAGAGAAAAGCCAAAGGAAGGAAAAAACAAAAACCATCAGCAATTTGTAACTTGGTATTAAATTCCCGCTGAAGAATGCAATTCGGCCTTATTCGGCATAGACCAAAATTTCCGCTTTATAAATAATTTTTTTTGTTTCTCAAGGGAGCTTAAAAATGGTAGTTCAGTTCTTTCTTGATGCTTATCCAATGGTTAAATTTACAAAAATGTTCATCCAGAAACACGAGAGATAATTAAAGCAGAGATCTGCATTCACTGTGCATCTATTTTATATGCTATATATAGATTTTGGTTACTTACACCCTCTTTAGCAGCTGAGGCAATCTTGCTTGCTCCAGTCGTAAAACTGCTCCATCCCTTTAAACAAAGTAAGAATGTTGTAAACTATGTGTAAGTAAAAGAGAAAAACTAAATGTTCACAATTACATGTTAAATGAAGTCAAAATGTTCTCCAGTCCAGCTCGTCCTGTAGACATAAGAAATACTTGCTAGTAAGAACAAAAATTATAGCCTCTCACTTAACTGCAATATAGTGATGAACTTCCACTATTTGTGTCAAAATGGCTGCAATTTGAAAAATTCAAATGCTTCAGGTGTTATTCTACTAAAAATGGCTACATGAGAAAAAAATTCCTCCCTGCCTCAAGGCAAGTAAGAGAATAAAAAAAAAAAAAAACAGATTAAAACCTTAAAGATAAAAAAAAATTGTCTTTAAAAACAAAAGAAACAAAACTTTACTTTGCCCCATTGATTCTTGGAAGATCTGAAAACTACCACCACAACCAAGGTGTGGCCACTTCTTAGGAGACTTTTCTGTAATGAATCAGAAAAGGTTTCTTCTAACTACTGATTGCCAGACACCGATTAAGAAACCAGCTAAAGGAAAGTGGAGCAGGAGAGTGATGCTAATGATTTGATTTTTATTTTAAACAAAATCATTTTTAAAAACAAAAATCACTTCTGAACTGTCAGTTCTTGTTAGTAACTCCTTCATCCAGAATCTGCCCAGTAAAACAAGTGTGGAAGGAACCCACCATACCTGAATGGACGAAAAACAGAAATAAACTTAACACGCCCGTGGTTCTCCTTGTATATATATAACGAATGAAAAAACAGATAGATATCTATGTAAGTGTTTTTTTTTCTTTGCAGACCATCAGCACAGAATTGTAAGCTGTGCTGCAGAATTTTTTAAACACGGCACTACCAATGCAAGCTTGATAAAAGGCGGTGGTAGACGTGGATATTAATTTGATTTCCAAAGTGTGCATGTTTTGGTAACATATTGTCTTTTGGGTAGACTTCCATAGAAAGGCCATAAATACTAGAATCTTTTTCTTATTACCCCTTTTATTTCATTTGACTACACCACATATTTAGATTGAGGGAACGTCTTTAAAAAAAAAAAAAAAGCAGCAAAAAATACTTTTTTCCTATCCTTTTGAAGTCTCTTCATTAATTGTCCTTCTTATCCTGTGCTGACACACTGAAAGATAATTGTCACCAACAGCAAAAAAGGCAAAGTGATGTGTCTCGTAGTTTTTATGCTAAGCAGAGTCTCAAGGGACTTAAGACAAACCTAAACTCCAATTACATCTTTTTTTTTTTTTTTACAGAACAAGCTGGATAGTGTAGTCGGTGTGAATTCTACACAAAATACTCCTTCTGATATGTAACAGCAGAAAATAATGTCTATACATAAATGTAGCATGCGTGGGGAAAAACAATTATATGCAGTGGAAGGAAAATTGTTTTCCTCACCAGGATGAATATGCACCCAAATATTCAGCCTCACTATAATAAAGTGCTTAAAATTGCACTGTAATGTGTATCTGTGGTCACAAGAGGGCATTTTAATCATAAGTTTCCATGAGATCATGTGTTCAAATAATGGTTGACAGTAACTTGGACACCGGTGTCATCTCTCCTGTGCTGTCTTAGCACATCTGCAGTACGTTACAGACGTGATTTCTAACCTGAACTTTCTGGTCTACAATCTATGACATACCTAGAAAATACTAAGACGACCTATATTCCACCCTGTGGAATCACCTGGAATACTGCTCAAAGGCCCAGGCATTACCTTTTTCTATTATGTCCTAGTGAAATTATTATATATTTTTTAAAGCAAATAATGGAACTTGGTGTAGGTATTTAGACCGATGAGACTCTACAGAAGGCTACTGGCCACTAATCCTCGTAGAAAACCTTAATGTATTTCAAAGTGACTCCAAATCCCAAATATTGTTCAGTGCTTTTACTTTGCAGCCTATCAAATTACCAATATGTCCCTGACTGCCTCTGACTTTATTCCCATTTTCCTTCAACAATGCATCTTTCACTATCTCTACTTTAATCATGACAACTTTTCAACCATATGCTGTTATCTCTTCACACCCTGTCACAAGTATTTCAAATGTTTCCATTGCTGCTCGGGGCTTCTGGCACCCATGTACACACACATTTCAGTTGTTTCCCACCAAACATACCTCATACGGTTAATCTGTTTAGAGCATCACCAGCCTAACTGCTATTCGCAACAGGGAATTACCTTTTTTTTTTTTCCTCCAAGCCCTGTTGAGTACTAGTTCTTAATCCATTATCCTCATTTCCTTATTCCTAGGAACTGATACCAGACATAATTCCTAAATTCTGTCCAAGTTTCTCCTTTCGTTTTGCCTTTTAAAGTCCACCAGTATTTTCTTCACACTTTGAGAATACAACCAATAGTCTACATCTCTCTGATTCTACTTGCAGTCTGTCGTTTCTCTTCTCTGTTTATATTCCCATAACAGGGGATAAAATAGAAGAAAATAGTAATTCAGGACACAAAAAGCTTCAAGCATTTCCTTACCGAGTACAATGAAGACATAGCATTATTCAGGAAGTCATCCTCTTTTTTCGGAGGGTTTACTGTGTTTCCAAACCCCACGTAGCGATTCTCTTGGCCACTACCATAAGAAAATAAATAAACGGTGTCTGTATTAGCATGCCCTCATTAAAACCATTAAACAAGAACTGAAAAGCATGGAAGAATAACAATTGTTTAACAGACTTTAAAAAACACCTCAAAAAAAGTCCTAAAGCACCTAGCACCCAAAATACAAAACCACTCACTTCATAAAGACATACCAACAAGGATCCACTGGTGAATCCTTGCAAATTAAAGTGTCCCCTATGCAAGCTATGCTCTTAATGACCCTCCGGGTTTAATAGGTCACTGATACCAGAAGTCCGAGTAAATCCTAATAAAGTGATACATGAAAACGGGGAAAGAAAGAAGAAAACAATGTTACCTTTAGAAATACCCCTGTTTAACCAAATCACTATAAGATACTATATACACTAAACCATCCCTAGTCTGCAGCCCACCACAGTAACATTTTGAGTTACAAGCTCTTTTTTCAATGCTATTCAAACATTTCTGTTACACAATTGCATTAAGAGGCACTTTCCTTCCTCTTATCCTTTATCGTATGTTATCAAAATATTTTAATAGTAAACGAGATGTCACTGTTCACTAGTGATTCAGGATCACAGTTGTGCAGCTGTAGTATAACATCCTGGTCTTTGTTATTCTAGAGGTCCAGGCACTTAGAAAGTTAATAAATATTGCATTACCCTTGGTAGGAGTTGACATCATCGTTTAACCAGTCTTCAAAAGCCTTGTCAGAAGCGGCAGTTGCAGTCTGAGATTGTCCAGCAGAACCACTGAAATGAAAGATTTAAGAATCAAACTGCGTAAAGCAAAAACCACTAGCTCAGCAGCGCAGCTTGCCATATATCATCGTAATACAGGTGCAAAATTGATTATTTCTTTCGTCTGTCAAGCAGGGAACTCTAATGCAACCACTAAAAGCCGCTGGAGTATTGAATGAATAACGCCAAGAGTAGACCCAGATGCAGACAGTGCTCCTCAGACTACAGCTAGACCCGAACTTGCTGGACGATGGCCAGGCATGAAGCGCTCCTTCGCTTGATTTACAATTGCTTTTTCAGTTAACTTGATTCTTTAGTGCAAAAAATAACACACACTACATGTAAAAGCGGGAAAAAAAACCAACAACAAACCCTGCTGCAGTCCAGCTTTGATGCTCCCATTAGTAATTAGCCCTATAAGGAAAAAGTCTGTTTCTTCTTCCCATGCATTCAATCTGGAATCAGACCAGCGCTGCGATTAGGGCAAGGCTGTGACACACTACGTGTGATTGACACAATGACTACTCTCAGGTGCGTTACAAGCCAAGATAAAGGCAGCATGGCTTGTCCTCTGCTCTTGCTGACTTGTCTCTGGCACGGTTAGGTGGAGGAGGTAGGAATTATTACAGAAATTAAAGCCCTGCTACCTCGTATTACTTAACTTCAGCAAGAGGAATGCTTCTTCGGACGCCACCAACCGAATAAAACCAGTGGACATTTAAACATCGGATTTTGATCCTGCTGATTCTGTATCAACATTAGGTAACAAGAATACACACCGATGAGCGGAAGAGAGAGATGTTTTAGGCTGAGGTGGGGTCCAGTTCCTGGCAGGAGAAGTTTCAATGGACCACTCCTTGCCTTCAGCTACTGTAGCTACCTAGAAGAGGTAGGGAAATAATCAGAATGCTGATTCAAAGTTTTCATACAAGTCATACTCTGGTCCTGGGAAGTGAGGACAAGTCATTTTTCCAATTTGCTACCAGCTACACAGATCAATTCATTTGTATTTTCACAAGAAACTGATTTTTTTTTCCCTGAATCTCAGGCTAGTAATTTTGAATTGAACATTGGTTTTATTTCAGACAACTGACTTCAGGCAATTTCTTCAAACAGGCAAATTCGGTTTGAAGAGGAAAGACTAGATTAATAAAGAGATGTAAGCACTAATCACAGAATAATGGAGGAATAGAAAGAGGTGGATTTATATTCTAGTGTAGGGTGGCAAAAACACCTACACAGAGTTTAAATGTTTTCTCTGCCTCCTTCAAAGGACCTGAACTTCGTCTCTTCACGCTGTACTGCTCCTCCGATCCAAGTCATAACTTCAACAAGTTAGTATTAAATTTCCAAAGGCCTTGCCATTGAAACTCCATAGTTCCCCATTTCACATACTAAAAAGCCTACAGCACAGAACTTCCGAATTCTTTGCTTCCATCAAGATATTCCACTCCAGCCAACCGTCTCCTATTCCCAGCAACTTCTAAAGATGCAAAGAGACACCACACACAACAAACTTCAAAGCTGCACGGATATCCCAGTAAGCACAGAAAGTACCTTCTTACCACCTCCGTGGCAGGGTGAGCATAAAAATACAATACCCTTGTAAATCTCTAAGTTCAGAAGTTCAAGCTGTTTATAATTTCGTTTTTGGAAATTCGAAACTTCCACAAAATGATAATGCCATTAAAATTCCTAATGTATTTGTTTATAGGCTTGCCAGCATTTGGCAAATTAATTTGCCATTTTGTTACTACCAACACAAAAGATTTATCAACAATCACTTTGGATAAAACTGCGCTGCTGAAGTAGCAAACTGTCCAGTGTGGACTGGGACAGCTCCACTGACTCACCAGTTGCAACAAATTGCAGCAATAAAAATCTGAGCCACCTCAACTAAAGGCAGAACAGTTTCTAAAGAAAATTCTTACAAGAGCTGGAAAGAAACACTCTAAGACTTGCACCTTTCAAGAACCATTGCAGAGGTTCAAAAGCTTGTTACCTTTCCTCTCCCCCCTTCAAAAACTAGTGCTTACAAAGTACTTTGGTATTTTCAGATAGCAGGGGATGAGAACACACACACAATTGAACTTACCTGATCTCTAAAAAGTGCCGCAGCTTTGCTGTTGTACTTCTCTTGCATCGACCAGCAGGGATCATAGTCATCTTGAGATTCCAAGAACTCTCGAAATTTGCTATTGCCTCCAGCCTTCATTTTCTCCAGCTCAATATCCTTCCATTTGTCCATAGTTACAGAACGTACAAAACTGAAAAGCAGTTTTAAAAAAAAAAAAAAAAAATTAAAATCACAGCTTGTTATGATTTTCTGCTAAATCAGCAGGGACAAAAATAAAGCTTATTGCATCCTCTCTCAAAGGTTGGGAGTATAAACATGTTAGAGAACACTCTCCAAGCATAGAAAGATAGATCATCATAAGAAGGATGTCAAATCTTCACTGAAATAAACTAAAATCATGCCACTTACTGACGCATAAAGGAGACAGTCAACAGAATGAAAGTGAAGGAAAAAGCAGCTTTCTCCAAGTTCAGAAATTAACCTCACCCACTACATAAAAGAAACTTTTCCCATACTTCTTTACTCTGCAATTTTGTTTTTCTGTCTATTTTCACAGTTACACTTGAGTGACCTGCGAGGACACCTCCTGTCCCATTCCATGTGCCTGCTCATAATGACCACCAGGTACTGACGGTTTAAAATAGCTGACCCCATGACCTCATCCTGTGGCATTTATGATTGCAGTCAGCATCTCAACTCTGCTTTGAGACATTAATTCTTACTACTGCTCATTAAATTATATTAAAAGCAACCAACCCAAACAGTGCCCTATTGTTAAATACAAAGTCACTGGGGCAAAAGAAGTGAGACGTCGTCCTCAAGAAGACTCTTTAAAATTTGCATCTTGACAAATTTCTTTCTTTTTGTCCCTAAAGAAATAACTTTCACCATATCTTCATCTCAGTAATTTAGTTTTTTCTTTCATCTAACATATGAAATAGTTCCAAACTCTCATTTCCTACAATTTCTACTCTCTAATGAGCTTCAAATCACTCCTTGAAAAGCAAAGCATGTACTTCTGAATGGCCTCCTTGCTTTGGTGATTTTCCTGCTGGACTTCCCCTCCCTTTCTCATTTGAGTAACTATCCCATGCTCTGCCCTGATTATATATACACCCACTGTGAGTCTCTAGAACACATAACAGTTCTTATTCCATAGATTCCCATCTCAGTTGAGCACGTCTCTTGGATAAAAAATCATTTTATACACTTGCATACACTACAGCAACATTCTGTAAGCATAATGTGACTTTTTTTGCTCAACTCTCAAGCTGCTCTAGCACTACTTCAGTTTTAATTGATAAAATTGATAAAAATTAGGTAAGATTAAAAGAATAGAGTACAAGGACTAGTGCAGGATTACCAAAAACCACCGCACAACCTCAAGATGTAGCTAGATATGTTGCCTTCTAGAACTGGGCATAACATAACTGCACCGGTACAGCACACGCCCCAGCTAATTACAGACAAGGCACAGGGAGTAAAGCTCACTTTGGAGAGGAGCAAGAAACAAAACTGATAGTGAAATGTTGGAATTGAGACATTCTGTACCCTTCCGAAACAATACGTTCTGTTCACAACCATAAAGCACCCTGAGATAACCCAACTCAGTCCATCGCCTGCTGGAAAGGCTGACCTGAGGTGAACTCCCAAGCCTCGGTGTTTTCCTGAGCACTCAAGACAGATCCAGATTCCATAGGTCACGCTCACCCACTGGGGGTTAAACGCACCACATTCAAAACAGACCTGCAAGAAAAAAAAACAAAACAATTATCTCTAACACACTGTCATCACTCGTCCGTGTGAAGTTTTCACAGTACAGCTCTAAAAGTCAAACCACGAACACGTTACACGCAGAAAATAATTTCTGAAGGTAGAGCTCTTAGTGTTTGGAAACACCTTTACTGAAGGAAGCATAAACTTTCTTCAAATATTTATTTACACTGCATGGAACGAAATACTCATTAACTTGTCTGACTTGGATTATAAAAATTACTGTACCGAGCACCAAAAACCCATGGGGAAATACAGAGGAGCAAATCAAAATTAATGAACAAAGAATTCAACTTGATTTCATTTCCATATTGTCTTGAAGGAGGAGAAAGTAACCAAACTGAACTCTTGAGGTTTCCTTGGAACATTTATGCAGTCATTCTACAGTTTGGCAGTAAATGATAGCAGATCTAAACAGAGGTTTTTCTTAAAAATAGCTTTAATGCTCGTACAATGCAACTTAAGTTCTTATGACTGGAATCACCATTCAGGGTTTAATGCATTGATATAAATAAAAATTAACTTGTCCATGGGCTATGACATTTAAGGCAGCGTATAATCAAGCTGTGCCCAAGACATCCCTTGTTCAACAGACTTCAGGGGTTACAGCATTATGAGAACTTCTGAAAGATTTGTGCCAAATATACAGCAATGTATTATAATACATTATATGAATAATAGTTACTGGAACTAACATAAATAAGTGATATCCAAATTTATACGTTACCATTAGTTAGCCATACTAGTGTTATAAAGACGACAGCTGTAGAGACCACAACATACATCTGGAGTAGGTAAAAAGAAAATTCTACTTTACAAAACCAAAGATGATTATAATTTTCTTACATTATTCTCATCTTGTGCTCGGACTTCCTTGAGAACTTTCCTTGTTCTTGGACTTGCCATGATTCTACAAAGGGAGGAAAAGAAAAGCCAAAAACTAAGTCATATTCAGGGATTTGATATTGGTAAGATGCTCAGGACCTTACAAGCACATCTCTATGAAAGAGCTTGCAATCTAAATCACTGAATCACAACCAGCTGCAGGGGAAAAACAAAACACCACAAAACCCTCAACCTCACTTTTCCATTTACTTTGTACATTTTGGGGGATTTAGTCATCTCAATTCATTCATTGGAAAGGTGTAATTCAGCCATAGCTGAAAAGGGGGCGGGAGGCGATAAACATGGAAACTCTTCTACATCATTAAGTTGTATCAAGACAGATTCTTACTTGATGCTGCTCCCAGACCCACCCATTGCCCTTTCTGAAAGCTCTTTATAATCATGTGTGATTACACAGGATCACATGCATGGGACTAAACAGACCTAAACAAAAAAATAGCAGAAGCTCTTACACTGAAGAGCGCTGAACACATTGTTAAGAGTGTGCTTTACTAGAAGATACAAAAAAAAATTGTGATTTTTCAGAAGTATTGCGTTTGCTTATCAATTGAATTCTAAGAAAATAAGGCAACTATTGGGATCTTTTACAGAAAACAGAATTCTAATTCCAACAGTCATGTCTCGCTGGCAGACCACATCATCTTACTCTAATTTTTACAAACTATTAGACGCAGCAGCAGGGAGCAGTGTCAAACTACAGATAAAATTCACATTAAGAAAAAAAAAAAATGTGACTCACAGTACACAGCCTGGAAAAACTGAAAGTGCACAACACACTCATGATTAAAAGAAACACAGCGTAGGGTGCAGCAGAAGACTGCAATTTAGATAAAAAATGAATTCACATTTCCAACTACTTTGATAGTACAACATTTAAATTAGTTTAAATAAATAAAGTCTCCTTTTACTTTTTACTTCTAGTCCATCCTTTCATTTCTACTCCAGAAAATGAGCTTCTAAGACACAATAAAAGACAGAAAAGTCACCAGGCTGACCAGAAACCACACCAACAGCTACATGTCAAGCTTATTGGTCAGTCAAGATAGAAAACAAAAAAATAGCAGGTAGATGTTTTCATCAAATACCAGTCTGAGAGGCAGAAATGCCTTTATCCAAGTCTTTGACGCTTGTCCACTGTGCTATTTAACCAAACAGTCATTAAGACTTTAAACTATCAATAGAATTAAAAATCTTGCAATAATTTTAGAAGGCAAATGATTAAGCATTACATGCAATTGCCGCAACCCAGTAGGGGATGGAGGGAGAACATATCTTTAATTAGAAAAGGAAGACTATTTTAAAAAGAAAAATGCTACAGGTAAGAAATGATTAAATTTGTATGAACGTGACGTCAATTTTTTAGACACCTTTAAAGCCAAACAGCCTTCCTGTGAACCACAGCAGCACAATAAATACATTTATACGCACCACCAGCTAAGACAACATGATTCAGAAAGAAATAAGCTCAACATTGTCCCTACGTATTATCACTGTTAAAAGCAAAAGTTATTTGTGGCAGAACTCCCTGCCTTTTATCTAAAGCACTCATTCCTTGGTAAACATCTTGTTGACAAGCACTTAATTCTGTGTAATTTACGGGACAGTGTTTTGACCGAGATTTAGAATATGCTACCTTTCAGTCTTAATTAATTTGTATTAGACAAAAACAGGTAAGTTGTGAAAAAAAAGTGGTTTAGACTGAAAAGGTTGCTGCAATTATTGGTGAGTAAGACCTTCCACACATCCTGCCTCAAATTAAAACTGAACAGAATTATTTTTATCGATAATCAAATGGAAATGGCGTAACTTTCAGAAAAGGGAAACAAAAGTGTGTCAAGCGACCCCTTGTATAATGAAACACTTTCTCCAAGAGCATTCCAATAGCAATATTTAATTTTATATAACTTACTCATGCGCATGTGAGGAGGGACATAGCACTACACATAAAACGTGTTTGCTCATATCCTAAACAGAGACCATAAACACATTTACATGAATCGAAGTCCACATCTTCAATTCCACTGTTTGTCACTTGCAAGATAAGGGAAAATTCTCCTTCTTCAGTAGAGAAATTAAGTAAATAACTCAGCAGTAACAGCTAGACAGACAACTGTGCACACTTTGGGCCCTCCTCTTTGACGTTTTTGTTACATTCTCTTTGCATGCCAACTCCGCTTCCTCGGGGTTGTATTTCCCCAGCAACTTCTTGTACACTACCAAGTTACAAGTTCCCTCTCTTGGGCTTGCCCTTACTGCTATACTTCCATTTTTTCCTCCTTTTTCCCAGGCTGTTAAAGCAGGTTTTCCCTCAGAATAATAAACAGAGGCAGACTATATGCAAAGGCCTTCCAGCCTCAATGGCAAATGATCATTGCTGGAGCTGAACAGGAAAGCCTTTTCCCACTCCAATTCCGCACGAGCCAGGAATTTTCTATAGAGCAGAAAGAGACACCAATCCCACAACAGCCAATATCCACACCATGTCAGTGCTTACATACAGTACGAGTTTCAGATCTCCAACTCCAAGCTGCCAGAGGAAGCAATTGCCTTTGGGTCTGCCATAACTACTTTTTTTTTTTCTTTTATAAAGACTTTTTAAAAGAAAGACTTCGGCCAACTGCAATCTGAACACATGCCCATTCCAGAAGCACCAAGTTCCCTGGACCAAACCACCACATCTGTGTGGTGGGAAGGCAGAGCTTCATCCACACCACGTCATCCAAGAGAAGAGGGAGGTAACTCAGGCCAATAGGCTTCTCACCTTTCTCTCCCCCACCAAATTATGTGGAAATAAAGGAAAGAGGGACAAGAACAAAGAGCCACACTCTAAGCTTTCTAATAGGTGATGTCTTTAGGGGTGCCTAGTCTATTTTCAACTATATTTGCCCTCAAAATTGTAAGTCATCAAATTATCATTGTTTACCACCCAGAAGCCGAGCTGACTGTACACAGAGGCACTGTGCTAAGTTTCAGGAGTAAATACTGAAATAACAACTGTGCAGACACCTTAAAGAAACATGCACTGTTTTGATCTGATGTGAATGGACATGAGGGGTAAAGAAAATGTTTAGTTTAGGAATAAGGTTTCATCGAAGAATATAAATATTTTTGACTAAGGGTTCCAAGGTGGAAACAGACAGCTTCACACAGACCAATCTCAGTCTTACTTCCCAAACAATCTGTTTCCAGAGCAAAAACTAGACATACATCATAGGAGTTTCCACGTTAGAAATTTTTCACTTGCTAAAATCAAGCAAACAGGCAAAACTGGCACCTGAAAGTGGAAATAAGCTCTAAGAGGACTTTGCTCCTCTGATGTAGCAGCAAATTCACACAGCCAGCCTGCAAGGAGCATATGACGATTACACGGGTGACGTGGTCTGTGTGATACCACGGTCCTGAGGGCTCCCTGCGTGTCTGGCCAGGGCAGAAAGGCCACAGAGGCCTCGTCAGCTGAAGGAACACTGTGAACCAAACGTGAACCTGTCTTCATGGAACAGGCTAGGTTTACTTTCAAATATCTACCACAGACTGTTAAATACTTTTAAAGCCGCGCAGTTTTGCCTACGCAGAGGTGCAGCCGCCTTACCCAGAGCTCCAGAGGGGACGAGGAGGGCGATTTCTTCACGCACACCTGCGGTGTCCGGATCCAAGCTGAGTCCTGGAGGCCTCCCTCAGAACATGGCCCGACTCCCGGCCAGCACACCGCTCTCTCCTTTCTAGGAAAATAAATAAATAAATAAATAAAGAGATAAAATGGGGGGGAGAGAGGGGGGAAGGCGGTGGTGAGAAGTTCAGGCCTCTGCCACGCCAACTGGGCACCTTCCCTCAGGGACCGTCCTGTGTGACAGCCCAGGGTGGGGGAAGAACCAGAGCTGGGTCTAACCGGGAGAGGGACGAACCTCCCCGAGAGAGGAAGGAAAGAAGGAGGAAGATGAAGGGAACCGGTAACGCACCGGCGGTCCCTGACGCGGCAGCGCCGGTCCCGCCCGGCGCCTCACGGCGCAGCCGCTGCCCCCGCCGCGGCCGGCGACGTTGCAGGGCCGCGAGGCATCATGGGAGCTCGCCTTAACCCGCTGAGGGCCGGGCAAGGAGCACAGTTTCGGGGTGGGGGGGCCGGGGGTTCGGCCGAGGCCTCGGGGCCGGGATACCCCGGCCCCGGGGCCTCGGCCGAACCCCCGGCCCCCCCAGAGCCATCCCTGAGGAAATGTTGCCCATAAAGTTGAATTATATCCAATTACGTCGTCTTTCTCAGTCAGTTATTTCTAGGGGGTTGTGTGTGTAGGGGGGTGGTCTGAAGCCCCAGGCCTGGTGTCGTAGTATCATAAAATGGTTAAGAGTTGGAAGAGACCATAAAGATCATCCCGTTCCAAACCCTCTGCCCTGGGCAGGGACACCTCCCACCAGACCAGGTTGCTCAAAGCCCCCTCCAACCTGGCCTTGAACACCTCCAGGGATGGGGCAGCCACAGCTTCTCTGGGCAACCTGGGCCAGGGACTCACCACCCTCACAGCAAAGAAGTTCTTCCTACTATCTCATCTAAATCTCCCCTCTTTCAGTTCAAAACCCTTCCCCCTCATCCTATGGCTCCTCTCCCTCATCAAGTCCCTCCCCAGCTTTCCTAGAGCTCCTTTTAGGGACTGGAAGGGGCTCTAAGGTCTCCCTAGAGCCTTCTCTTCTCCAGGTGAACATCCCCAACCTTCTCAGCCTGTCCTCACAGCAGAGGGGCTCCAGCCCTTGAAGCATCTTTGTGGCCTCCTCCTCCTCGCTCCAATAGGTCCATGTTGTTCTAATGTTGGTGGCCCCAGAGCTGGACACAGTTCTCCAGGTCTCACCAGAGAGGAGCAGAGGGGCAGAATCCCCTCCCTTGACCCGCTGGCCATGTTTCTTCTGACACAGCCCAGGATGAGGTTGGCCACTTTGGCTGCAAACACACATTGCCGAGAGGACAATTTCCATTCATTGGTCTCCAGAGGTAACTCTCCGAAGGGGAGAGTGGATGGGATGGAAGGAGGGCCCAGAGGGGCTCTGTGGTGGTTGGAGGCATGTTTATGCTATCGCTAATTTCTTTTTAATCATGGACTGTAGACGTGGACCAATGTGTTAGCATTTACATATGAATCCCACAGAGACAATATGCTGCTCATTTTCAGCGTAACTCCTAGGCTGGCCCTTGTACTTAATAAGGAGGCTATTATCTTACTATCAGTGCACGGGAGATTAACAGAAGCCGTTTTCATTACCATTAATGGTAGGTACATACATCACCCCCTTGCATCAACGAGAAGATAATGGGCCCTTAAATGTGCCTGCGTATGGAGGACTGAAGGAGGGCTACGAAACATAAAGCAAACTCGGCTTAAATAATTTGCTCTTCCAGCTAAGGAGAAAGTGGTCTCTTCTGATAAGCACCATTATTTTCTGGTAAACATGAGCTAATGGGCAACGAGGTTCCCATTATACAGACGCTGCGTTATAGGGTCTAATGAGAATATTAATCTTAGTTTTTTCCGTGTAATTGGTAGGTAGTGCAGTGATTGGTGTCGGTGGTGGTTGTGCAGCGGGTCTGGAAGGGCGCGCGTTGGACGTTCAATGCTTGCGCTCACAGCCTCAGGGGAGCAGTGTTGGGCAACGATTTTCATCTGTTGTGGTGCAGGGCTGGGAGACGAGTGCCCCCCGTGGTCTTAATTTACCAAACATGCGTGTTCACACTCAGTCTGTGCAGCAAACTCTCGCAGCGGCAGCTTTGTCTTTCCGGGATCAGAACTGCTATCATTGAAAAAGCACAAAATAGTCCTTCTCTTTTCACTGTTAGTAATAATACTGATTATTGAGTATTGAGTACTCATTATTATGAGTAATAATTTTGCCCTGAGCCAGGGCATCTTCAACCCGTGATGTACAGTCAGCAGCAAAGACTTACCTCCACAAGTGAAGGCTGCAAGATGGGACTATCTGGTTTGCAGTAGGAAGGAAGGGAAGCCACAAACATTTGCCTTTCTCAGCAAGCAAATAAATGCACGCCATTCCCTGGCAAGGCTGGTTTGCTCCCTTCCCGGAATTTGGGATGGGTGCATAGCTCTCTTCCCATCTCTGCAATGTGTGACAAATATCTATTCTAAGATAAACAGATAATGCCAACAAGAAACATTTACAAAGGCATCCTGCATTGTATTCCCTACCGCTTCCCTTTCTCTGGCTATGAATTGATTCTAGCTTGAAACTAAATTACAAGTATTTTTAGCACAATTGCCATTGTTATAATTGTTATGCCCACAGTCAAGCACACATGAAATGTGACGATAAGGAACAAATTACAGGATAAAATAATAAAATATAAGGCGGGCACAGCCTCTTTGAGCTGTTTTCAGTGTTGAGATTTTTTAGATAGAAATAATTTTACTTGGCTACAAAAGGATAATAGTCAAACATGTACAGGGTAGTCCTATTTGAGACCACAGAAAGGAACTAGAGCCCAGTTCTGCAAAGATTTCATAAATATGTGCATCATAATTGCAGTGAGGAG
The DNA here is from genome assembly GCF_964106895.1 of Numenius arquata. NCBI lineage: Eukaryota > Metazoa > Chordata > Aves > Charadriiformes > Scolopacidae > Numenius > Numenius arquata. The sequence continues at coordinate 3,373,606 of NC_133587.1, read as the reverse complement.
GACTAATAGCAAGCGAAAGCTCATTAAGACAACCTACCTAGTGTGCAATTTTGCTTGAAAGTTAATGATTGTGAATGATGGCTTTGTAACTTCTTAGGTTAAAAAAATAGTCTCTGGAGGAGGATTTAAACCAAAGTGCATTCATTTTCACTTTTTCCTTTTACAGATTTCCCGAGCCCTTTCAAATGTATTAATAAGACTCAATTTTGGCTATTAAATATTGCAGTCCCTGACATAAATGAAGTGGCATTACCACTTAAATTCCACAAAAATACCTGAAAAATTCTCTTCTAGAATAGCTGACAGCATGAGCCTGGGGTTGGGAGAGGTTCCTCATAACTCTTCCAATATTAAAGGAAAAAGAGAAACAACAAAACCCTATTTTGACTTGTTTATTAACACCTGTGTAAGCTGAATACAGTACTCGCTACTAACAGCGCTTGTCGTGGACTGAGGAGCCGTGGATTTTTATTGCCTTTTTCTCTGCCAACACACCTGAGATTAGCCACTATATCAGAGTAATGTGCAGGGTGTCACAATGCTTGAATTGAGGGGGGGAACAAAAAGAAACGTAGATATCCTTGTTAGATAAATCTATTTAATAAATCTGAGGAGCGAGGAGTAGACCTGTTTGCGTGATAAATGTCACCATTCAAGTTCTGCCTTGTCATTACTTATGACTTAGGTAACTAGATCTGAGTGAATAATAATAAAACCCCGAAGTCTGCCCTTTTAGCTCCATGAGGAGTCTCATTAATTGATGGGAATGTGATAACACCCTTTTCTTGGAAGGTTTTTGGGTACTTCCATGTGTCTGTGAACCGTAAGCAGGTTGTCACCTGAGCCACCAAAGACTCGATCACATTTGTAACTTAAGGGATTTGAGAACTAAGAGTGACTTCGGAGGGCATCTTATTTTTGTAAATCTTGACAGAAGCTCATTCCTACTAACATTATGTCACATAACAAAAAATTATTAGAAAAGTAATAAGTGTTTTCTGCCATGGGATGAGACATCAGCCTGGTTGTTACTACATGTTTAATTTTTATTATTATTTATTATGGTAAATAAGCTTTATTTATCATTAATTATAGGATTCAGGGTTATTGATATTCATTGTTTTGGCAGGCACAGCATAGCAACCTCACCAAGCCACGGTGAATATTGCCAGTAGGTTATGGAAATGCCACATGCACTGAATAAAATAATCCCTTCCCTTTGATTTTGCAAGGGAATGTTACTTTATCATAGACTCATAGAATTGTCTAGGTTGGAAGGGACCTTTAAGATCATCTAGTCCAACCATCAACCTAACTCTGATAAAAAACCATCACTAAACCATGTCATTAAGCACTATGTCAACCCGGCTTTTAAATACCTCCAGGGATGGTGCCTCAACCACTTCCCTGGGCAGCCCATCCCAATGCTTGTTGCTTATCCTTCCTTTTCAGCTGAGAAACCTCTGTTTAAGGGCTTTTCTGATACATTCCCACGGTTAACGACACTGGCAAAATCTGTAACTATATCTAATTACCAGTACAGCCCTACTGGTGGCCAGGCGAGAGAAACTGGGGTTCGGGCAGGAGTTTTGTCCTACAGCTCAACGAAGGAGTCCTGCCTGCGCTATGGATCACACACCGCAGCCTCTGGTGCTGGGTTTCGTGTCCAGCTCTTCAAAGCACAGACGAGATGAGAAGAGTAATCAGCCCCCGTCGTTCTGCTGCATATTTATAGGAAATTCACTTCTGATTTGAGCTCCCCGAGCCCACTCCTCTGTGCAGCTGGGAGCACATGTTAATGCCTGCATTGCTACTATCAATCAGGTGACTGAGACATCCTTTCGTTATGTTTCTCCACTCCAGAGCTAGAGCTGAAAAAAAGCTTGAGCAGCTACTTGTATTTAGAGACCCTCATCACACCTTCTGCCTATGCACATTTTTTTTTTCATTTCAGGAATGAAACAAAATTTGGGAAGTCTTCATGTGACACAGCAGGAAGCCTTACCCCTGATATTAGAACAGCAAACAGAAGAGCAAAAGCTTTTCTTTAACAAGCAGCTCCTACTACACGCGGCTTTAATTTTGTGTTAATGTCAGATATGTGTGTGTCACATCACAGTTTGTGTCACTGTCAATCAAAGCCACTAAAGTGGCCATCTAGCGTGAGCCAGGCAGGGGGAAAGAGCCTGGAAGTGCTGCTCCCTGCCTGTGTCTGCTCCGGGGATATTCAGATTGAACTCTGAGAGGCGGGTTCAAGGGGCTTATTTCCAAGGCAATTAATTCTTTCTAAAGTAAATGTGTGTAAAAAAATGCTCCTTCAGCCTGGTGGCACCTGACACCGCTGACTTCTTAATACATATTAGCTCTCACTGGCTGGGATTGGAAAGAGTATCACGGGAAACATGGCAGAAAAGTAGCTCTGCTTTGTGTCTGCGTGTGTTGGAATAGCTTCTGACTGCACGTTTCACACCACCTCCCGCGGGGCAGCGCTTATATACGGTGACTCCTGACACCGTACGCTCCTGCACGCCCTGCTGTAGATATCCTTCAAGACACTCCAAAAGAAACTTGTTATTGATTTCTTCTCCACCGTACTACATGAGACTTGTTGAATTGGCTTGGGGAAGTTTGTAATCCTTTGAGAGGAAAAAAATGATTCCTAAGTAAACAGGGAAACAGCTTGTCTAAATGAGAGCACCCTAAATTTGAGACTGCTCTCACCCTTTTGGCTTTTTTTTTTTTTTTTTTTTTCTTGTCATAGCATTTGAGAAATGCAACTGTTGTGTGGAAACCTTGAATAATCACTTGGTATCAATACCCAGGGACCTTGGCAGCTGCCTTGAATTACTTCTTGGTTACACTGCCTGGGGAAATTGCAGCTGGAAATGTGGCTGCCATCGTGCCAGCTACTCAGATTGCATGGGGCTGAGATGCTGGGATGTCAGCTGTGACAGCTCGCTTTTCCTGATGGAATTAACCCTTCCGGCACTCCCTCCTCTTCACCCCAGGCTGGGCCTTTGAGAGCACCTGCGCCCTTTATCCAAGAAAACCCAGGAAAAAGCGATGTGCAGTCCCCACAGCTGCTATCACTCTACTTTGAGCAGCTCTTCCCAAAGTAGTTCAGTCATCGTTTCATGTTCTCGACCTCCAGGTTGTAAATAAGCTGGGAATTTTGGTTAATGGGAAGGCTCTTTAGTGACGGCTGCTGAGCCATCATGGTGATGGTCCGTGGCGCAAGGTGCCCCCCTCAGACTAACAAAAATGCTGGCAGGTTCCAGTCTTTCTGTCTCCATGTCTTTCCTTTATAGTCATGGAGGAGTAGAAAAAAAACTGTTTGAAAGGCTGCTTTTGGGATGTTATGGCAGAACTATCAAGGCATCTTATTAAAGCTGTAAAAGTGTGAATTTGAACCTTGACCCTGCTGTGGGGGTAAATGGGTGCCTGTGTCTTTGATCCAAGAGAGGAGCGATACCAGTCGTGTTTCCCTCGTGCAAGCCCTTGATCATACGAACAAGGTACCTGTATCCGCCAGATGTGGACGAATTGTTCGCCTTGCTATTATTCTGAACATACCGAGAGCTTAGCGCATCTGCCTTCCACCTCTGCCATCCTCCACTTGCTCATCAAAGAGTGATGAGAATTTGTTGTGCAGCTCAGCAAGTTAATATTAGGGCATTACAAATGAGGAATGTAGAAGACGGTGGTGTAGAAATGCCGAAAAGCCTGATTAGGAGCCTCCTCCCCCAACAACATCCAAGACTTCACAGGGATCAGAGAGAAAATGACAGATCTCGCACAGCAGTTCTGATAAATTTTACAGATTGCCCTGGGCTGCTGGGGAACCATTTCAAAGCATAAAAGTCATTGAGATTGTTTCTTTTCTTGTGTAGCGATGAGAATAATTTTTCAAACATTGTGCTTTGCTTTCAGAGGGCTGTGTTTCTCTGCGATGTGTTCACCAGGCTGCAGAAGGAGGGCAGGAGTGTGGTTCCTTTGGCTGTCCCTTGGATATCCCCTGCTGAGGGTGTACCACTACGGCGCTGCTCGGTTTGTGCTTCTCTGCCTCTCTGGTCTCTCTGGGGAGAAGAAGGACATCTCTGGTCCCTCTGGAGAGAAGAAGGACATGTCTGTGCTATTGCCACCTGTCTTAGGTCTTCTGCGTTGATAGTCTTGGCCTCGGCTGGCTTCAGTCCCAGAGCAGCAGAGCTCCGTAATAACTCTCTAGTTATTATCTCCGGGTAATGAGAGGTTTAAAAAATTACAAGCTTAAAATTAGAAGGTCAAAAGTCCTTGGTCTTTTTTGCACGATCTCCCTCTCTTTCTAGCTCGTTCGCTAATCCTTTTCTGCATAAAAATTTTTCAGTGAGACACATGGGAATATCACAAAGTTCCGTTCTTGTAGCCAGACCTGGCTGCCCAAGGTGGCAACCTCTGGTCACCAGCCGTTAGGTCCTGTCACTGCATCCAATTAGTCATTTGGAGAGACTGGACAGAGACTCCTGCTCTTTCCTCCTCCCGTCCAGGAAGATGATTTATCCTGATCTATTTGTCCCTGTATGTGTTTTAAGCATCCACAGCGGCCTGTGGCAGGAAGTGTCACAGCTCACCCACCTCTT
>NC_133587.1:2983414-3068790 GCF_964106895.1 Numenius arquata | reverse complement strand
GCTAGCTTATTTGGAAATGCACAAGAAGAAGTAAATTCTGTATGAAAAAAAAAAAAAAAAGCTGCATGCTTTGCTAATGGGCAGGACTGCAGACGGTGACGATACCCCTACATACGTGGGCTCCAGGCCTCGGTCTGCCTTATCTTTGAGCTCTTCATCAAAAAAAAGTGCTTAATGCAGTGCTACAGCTGTCCAGGTGTTTAACGTTCGGAGGTTAAAGAGGAAACGCACTGGCAGATGTGACCTGGAAAACCTCAAAAAGGGACGGTTGCTCCTTCCGCTCCCCACCCAGAGACCAGAAATTCCTCCAAATCCTCCAAATCTTCCTCCAGCTTTTAGAGGGCTGGGTTTTCCCTGCCTAAAATTTCAATAGGGCAGAGAGTAAAGCCAGAGCAAGACCTACTGGACTTGTTTTGTCAAAACAATCCCACACCAGGAGGAGCTTATAAATATTTATTTTGCTTCAGAGTATTTCATTTTGCCAAGAAAAGAGGAAGGCGCTTGAGTGGGAAAAAGACCGGTGGCGCCCTGGCCCCTGCTTCTTTCATAGGAAAAAAACACTGATGTTTAATTTAAAAGGGCATAAATATAAGAGAAATGCCTCTTTACTTTCATGTTAGTAGCTGGCTATTAAATTACATCACAAGTGCTACGTGTGGGACTAGGCGAGTGCATGGTTATTTCTGTCTTCTAAACCAGAGTGCAAGTCTCAAGGTAATTACTTTGGATCCAAGTGTAATTACCAACTGATCTGCAGGAACATACACAGTGGTGACATCCATTCGAGGCAGCATTAGAGCCCGATGATAACACGGCATCATTAACACCGCTTAGCACTTCCACACGTGGCTTCAGGCCACGGTTCTCCTCGGGAAAGGGCTCGCGGTTGGGTGACCCAGTCTGGAGATCTCCTCAGAAGCCACCTGAGATCCTGCCCCTGGCCCTGGCATCTCTGTGCACGGAACGTGTGAACAAATCAGTGCAGACAATAGCAAACATGATATTCTAATCGTGGGAAATGAAGCTGGAACAGACATTTTTCCAAGATATACCTCCTTTTTTTTGGCATTTCTGCAGCCTGCCTCCCTTTTTTGTCCCCAAAGCATGGACTCCCTGAGAGGAAGGAAGGTCCTGAGTCCTGCTGCCACCCCTGGGGTCCCTACCTTTTTGTTTAGCTTTTCTCTGTTTTACTCTCCTTTACTGTGACAGCATCATGCTCAGATTTTGGAATATTTTCTCCTGAGCTCACACCTCATCTGTCTCCTTTTGGAAGACAGTGGGAATAGGGATTTTCTTTTCTTTGTTCTTTTATCTCTTTTTTTTTTTTTTTTTTCCAAGGCTGCAAGCATCACAGTAAACAACCCATTTATTCTGATGGTCTTGAAAGCTCTCTCTACACCTCCAAGAAGGTCAGAGGAAAGCTTCAGAAAGAGAAAAGGAGAAAAAAAAATCCTCCTTTCTTTAGAAAATTGCCTGGTTTGTTACCACACCTTCCTGGTGATACAGTGCTCTGATCGACCAATGTTAGAAACTAAAATGTATTAAAGAAAAACAAACTTTTTTTAAAGTTAGTGTTTTCAAGTACCTTTCGTTGATGTCAGTTCTAGCTCATAAACACAAACAAATGAAAAGATGACAAAACACAGCTTGACATAATTTCCCAGAAGAAGTGTGGGACATAAGATTATACAAAATAAGCAAGAAAATCTCTCCCAGCTCCTGTGGGTGAGGATGGATTGGCACACAGCTCAGGTTCGGCGCTGGGAAAGTGAGATTGACAGGGTAAGTAACCCCTGAAGGAGGTTTTTCATTTGGGACAGTCCTGCTAAACCAGGCTTGATGCTCTGAATGAGCTCAGTTGCACAGAGATATCTCTTTTTTTCTTTTCTTTTTTTTTTTTTCCCTAGTTTTGCTTATATGCTGGGTTTATCAGAGCAGCTCCGCGGATGTCAGCGAGACACATTTTGGTTTTGGTTACATCAGTGTAAATCACTACTGATCCAGTGAACTCCGAGATACCCGCTTTACAGTGATACCTGTGACATTAAGAGTTTGGCGCCGTGGTATTATGACAGCTTAAAGCCCCTCCATGAAGAAACAAAGTCAGGCTCGGCACTGTCCTGGAAGGCATTACAAAGCATGTTTGTTATTGCAAAGGAGACAGCGTTCGCCTTGGCTGTGAAAAAGAAAAGCAGATCTATAACAGCTAAGATTTCATCTCTCCCATTTATCCAATGAGATTTCCAATCCTCTTGCGCAGATACCCTGCTGCTAACATAGCAGTCAAGATCAGAGCACTTAATCAATCATTCACTGAGGACAAATATGCGTTATCTAAATTAGAACAAACCCAGGCATATTTTATATGACAGCCGTACAGATTTTTTAAGAAAAAGCATTGGCAAGAAAATTGCATGAAAACAAAATCGTCTTGTGTTTATGCTTAAAGTGGTTGGTTTCCTAAAAGCTTCTGCAGAACTGGGTAGCCGTGAATATACGGGGGGCAAATTCTGCTCTCGCTGCTTTCGCTTCCACATTTTCATTAATAAACTAGAGCTGCGTTTGGCCCCTCTGGCTCTGAAGCAGAAAGCTTGCTGCAGACCTCCATATGATGTAGAGTCCTGCTTAAAAACCTTTCATATTTTATGATCACTGTCGATTCTCCTATGATCAGTGCTGGTTCAGGCACTCATGAATCAAAAACCAGCTCGTGGCATGCATCTTTGAGCAACCTATTTGTCTGCGAGTAGCAAAGGAAAGTGGCACTTTGAAGAATAAACCCCCTCTGCTTTCAGAAAGAACTGTGGGCTGCACGGGGGGCTGGAGCACGAGCCGGGGGCTTAGACCTCCTCTTCAGGCTCTGCTCTAGGTGTGCTGGGTGACCTCGTCTTCTCCCATGTTCCTCTGGGTGAGATATTATTTATCCATAATAATAAAATACGGGATTCTTATCATAGGATCATAGAACGGTTCGGGTTGGAAGGGACCTTAAAGATTGAGTTCCAACCCCCCTGCCCTGGGCAGGGACACCTCCCACCAGACCAGGTTGCTCAAACCCCCATCCAGCCTGGCCTTGAACCCCTCCAGGGATGGGGCAGCCACAGCTTCAGTCCTGCACAAAAGCAGGTCTGATCGGGAGCGCAGCAAGGCTCTTCTTCTCTCCTCTGACTCCAGGTATTGGAGGGTCTTGTGAGGTTTTTCAGGAACAACTGTCAAGATGTCAAGTTCTTCTACCAACCCCCTTACCGGGGCAAGGCGCTGCCCTCAGGTTGGCAGGTTGGATCAAATTGCTTTGGGAGATGTTGGTAGAATCCATGACCCAACGTCACTTGAATTAAAGGCAGTGGTGAATACCCCAGAAATGCCTGGGGAAAAAAAATCAGGGAAATACTGAGGACTTTGGAAAAATTTATCTTGAGTGTCTGAGCAGGAATTTATATACCTACTCATTTATTTGTACATCCAAAGGTTAGATATGGATTTTACTATGATCTCTAAGCAGGAGAATCAAATCTCAGCTTCAAAGATCAGAGCTGAATGTGAAATTTCCTTACGCTTAAGGAGAAGACAGAACCATCATTTTGGTCTAAGTTCACCTCAGTGTTGAGAGAAACCCGTGCTTCTCTGAAGCCTCCTGGAGTTAAACCCCAAAGTGCAGATACCTTCCTGTTCGCACAGACACGCTCCGTTAAAATGCAAAAATCCTGCCTCTCTTTTGTCTCTGGTAAATGAAAGAACTTCTGCCTCTTCCCATCCAAAACCAATATATTTTTTTTAAGTGCTGACTTCTCCCTCGTTTGCATCGGTTTCAGTCCGCCAGCTCTTGACAGCTCCAATCAAACGTCTGCCCAAACCTGGATGGCCCAAGCGACTGGCACGGCCGAGGCACGGTTCAGAGCGGCTGGAGCGATACGGGCGGCATCGCATCTTGGATTCCCCACCCTGATTTATGAGGTACCACTGACAGCCCTGGGGGGACTGGGGATGTGCAAGTCTGAACTGACCCCATCTCCCTGGGAAAAGAGAAAATCCCCATGTCCTTGTCAGCGTTGGGCCTTCGCCATGTTGTCCTCTCTCTGTTTCATGGAGCATTTATGAAGGCTGTCTAGAGAGGCTATATAGAGAGGCTATATTTATGGAGCCAACTATCTAGAGAGGGAAAAAAGGCTCTGCAGGTACCAGCAACCTGGGAGCAGTACTCCTTCTTTTCAGCATCCCTACGATTTCCAGAAATCACTTGGAATTACATTTCAAACTTAGATGCTCGGTTAATTCCCCCACAAATCCCTGCTAAAGCACCTCAATGCGTGGCCTGGCTTATTTTTTTAACTTAGCTTTGTTGTTTTTTTTTTTTAACTTCTCAAGTTTTGACTCAGTCCCTTGAATGGGAGGCTGCTGTGTGAAGGAGCACAAGGATGGACTGGAGCATCTAAATGGAGGCCCCCAAATGTGAGCGTTTTTCCCTTAACCTTCCTGCACCATTGGGAATAATAATTCCTCGCAGGGCTGTTGCACAGCTTGATTCATTAAGGTTTATGAAGTGCTTTTAGCTCCGGCACTGGAAGGCTCTGTGCAGGTTATTTTGGACTGCTCAGGTGTTCGGAGGAGAGGCGCTGCAGAAGGAATACAAATAAATCAAGAAGAGAAACTGCCCCTTTCCTCCATCCAGCCCCTGCCCCCCACTGCTCTCCATCACTGTTGGTGTCAAACAGTTAATTTACAAGCCCAGCACTTTACAAAGCCCCTGGAGCACCAATTGTCCCTTTCTCATGCAACATCAGCTCCTCAAAAAAGCCAGCTGAGTCTCCAGGGGTCACCCCGCTCCTGCCCTTCCCAAGGCAACTTCAGCCCTTATCCAAAACCCCCTGGACATTTATTTTTGGACAATCCCGATCCAGCCTCATCCTCTTTCAGCATGATGCTGCAAGCACTGAAATAGCCCTGGGGCACAGGGTGGCTGCTGTTGGGGCTCTGAAATGTGCCATGTGCCTGGCCAGGGAGGCAATATTCAGTTGGGGAAGTTGTCCCAGATCTCCCACCCAACCCACCACCCCTGGGGGCAGCATCCCCATGCACGGTATAGGGATGCCCAGAGAGCACACAGGGACAGGGGAAGGCGCAGCCCGGCAGGACAAACAGGGACCTCAATAGGTAAGGAGCCGGGTTTGTGGCTTGGGAAGGTAAAGGCGGTGGATGTCTCACATGGGGTTTTTTTTTTTTCCCTCCCTCCCTCCCTCGCTCCATCTCCCTCCCCTCCTCCAGTCTGTTGCACGGGAGCTGCCGGCCATGCTGTTCCAGTTCAGGGGCTCCTGCAACAGAAAAGATCAGCTGTTGGAGAACCCACGGAAAGCCCTGGGGGAGAGCCATGGCCGCAAGGTAATCAGCAGGCAAAGTTATTACCATTATGCTGCTAATTAATTCCCAGCTCATTACGTTTCCTGTGGCTAATTTGTACTCGCCGCTGATTTGATTAAACTCATCTCTATGCTAATAAATGTGTTTTCCATTTGTTTTAGCGACTGTAGGAAGAGAGCCCGGTATTTACATATTTTGACGTTTATCAAATAAAACGCGGCGCCTGAATTAATTCTGCTCTGATTTATAAGTGGAGGCGGGGGGAAGGGGAGTGAGGGGATGCTGAGGGTCAGGCGTGCATCCTGCGTGCGGCGGGGAGGGGGCTGCGCCGAGGGGTGATGCTCAGGGGCATTTATTGCCCCCCCAGCCCCATCCTGCCCAGGGACGGCTCCTGCAAGGTGTGTGCCACCTCGTCAGCCGCTCCCCTACCATTTATTTCCCCTTCCCAGCCAAGTTTCGAGACATGGGGCTTTGATTTGCAGGCACGTCGTAGGGTTCACCAACACCTCGTCAGGTGAATTTTTCTTTGTCTTTCAGAAATTGCTCTAAATGAAGATCAGATTTACACTGCAGCACCTAATTATAAGCAGTGACTTTGTTTCCCACTTCCCTTTGGCAGGACTCGCTACAGTAATACCGGGCAGCTTGGATTTATAATCAGATATGGAGGCACAGACACCTTGCGATGCATACATATAAATATATATATTTTAAGCATGTGTTTTACACTCTCTCCCCCTGGTAGAAAGCTCTGTCTGTTCCTCAAGCAGCTGCCTTTTAAACCCAGGACTAAATCTTCAGGGCAGACTTTCAGCAAGTGAAACTCCATTCAGAGCAGTCGTCCTGCTTCGTGGAATTAACTGCTGCAGTATCAGTCTCCTCTGCATTTGGGGTAACTCCTAACTGAAAAATACTCTGAGAGCGTAAGTGAGCGGGATTTGTGCTTTACGTCACCTAAGGGTGTGTGAAATCTGGCCTTTCCTCTCCTGGCAATTGTCACCCAGCACATGCCCTGTCTCCAGTGTGTGTGTTCATGTATATCATATTATGTTGGTGCACATACATATATAGAGAGATATACATCACAAGGGCTGGAGGCCAGACCCTCTGCCTCGGGGTGGGATGGGATAGGGGCAAGGCAGGGAAATGCTGGAAATCCTGGGGCTGGAAAAGGCACACCGGCTCAGCAGGGATGCCTGGGAGCCCAGGGTAGGTCTGACCTGTCCCACTCCTCCTCCCTGGTCTTGTCTGGAAGTTTGGCTCAATCCAAGAGGGACTTTTTCCCCTCGGAGTGCTCACTTTCACCTGGTTTGTCTCCCAGGTGCTTCAGGTTTTCACTCACACCAGCGGCCCCGGGGCAGCCACAGCTTTCATTCACACTCCCAGTAAAAGTGTCCCAGCGAAGAGGGGCCCTGGTGATGCCACTTCTCACTCTGGCAGCGAGACACCTTCCACCGCCACTGCTTCACCCCAGGCAATCTGGAAACAGCTTGATTGCTTAAGTAACAATTAACAGCCTTGTCTTTCGGGAGCTCTTCTGGTGCGCCATGCGCATCCCCTGCTCCAGAGCTGGCGCTCTCCTGCGGTGTTACCCAAACCATGGACATCCCCCAGCTCCTTCCCACTCCTCATCCCTTGGCATGGACGGGCTATGATGGGATGCACCATCCCACCGAGCCCACCAGAGCCACAAAGATGCTCTCTCTCCTCTTGCACTTGCTCTGAGGCTGCACAGGCACAAGCTGGGCTGCTGCCCGGGCATAGGATGAGGGTGATGCTCCACCGGTCCAGCTGGCTCCAGCTCATAGCAAGAGCTCCTTGGGTTGTTTCTAAACCAGGTTCCTCAAAGAGGACCTGGAAGAGCCCTGTCTGGAGCGACCTGTGTTCAGGTGGGGTGATCCCGGTCCTCAGCACCTCCTTGGCTGCGCTTCCAGAGACCCAGGCATTGGGCAAGATTGTCCCAGTATTGCTAGAACAACCAGCTAAGCCATGCAGCGGTGTGATTACTGGACTTTTCTCTTCCTATAAAAGGTTTTAAGCCTTTGCAAAACCAGGAAGTATTACCGAGAGGAAAAAAAAAACCCGCCTTGTTTCGCATTAACAGTCTTTGCTTTTCCTGGCAAAGGTGGGACAATAGCCACACGCTGCATGGTATCAGTGTCACAAAGAACGGACCCAAAAGGCTTCAGCTCAGGACAAATAAAAGTAACATTGATTCCTTTTTATTTTTCTTTTTTTTTTTTTTCTTTTTTTTTTTTTTTTTCCAGCTGGTATCAATACATTAAACAGCCACGCTGGAAAAGTGAAATTGATTCAAGGCCTTCAGTGCTCCCTGCCAAAAAAGCCTCCTGCAAGGATCTATTCTGTATTGAATTACAGTCTGGAAAAGTTCAATAGGTTATTGTACAAACAGAGAGCAAAAGCCCGTCAACAATGGAGCCCAAGTGATTGTGCGGCTCCTTTGTGTTTGCCAGCCCCGTGTCCCTCGCAAGCTCGGATGTTAAATCAGTTTAATTAAAATGGTGGGCTTCAAATGCTTCACATTTTTTTAATGCACGGCCCTGTGTAAAGACATGTAGGCTGAGCAGTTTAAATCCACCAGCCTGCGCTGACAGCCCCCCCGGTCCCTTTCTTGCTCCCTGAATTGCTGCGGGTTTTTACAGCTGCTGAGCACTTTGGGCAGGTGCCGGGTCTGAACCCCTCGTCCCCAGCCTCATCCAAAATCCCTCCCGTGTCCCCCACAGCCTGTCCTGCCAGGAGAGCTGGCGCCAGGGCTGGTCACCTCTCCCTTTAGCAGAAGGTGTTGGTGGCACCCATGAGCTGGGGACGTGGACACCTGAGGTGTGTCACCCTTGGGCCAGCCCCTCTCTCCGCGGGCTAGAGCCATGTTTTGGGGCAGAATGTGGGTAGGGGACTCGGCTGTGGGTCCCTCCAGCGCTGACGTCCCCCCCAAGAGGACTGGGTGCTCCCCAGGAGCAGCAGGGTGAGGTCCCCGATGCTGTGGCGGGTTTGTCACAGGTCCTGCCGGAGGGTCTCCTCCTTTGAGCGGGCAGGAGGCATGGCCTTGTGCTACAGCACAGCTTCTAAATCCCCCTCTCCATCTCTAATTAAGATTCAAATTGAGTATAGAAATCATGTGTAAGTAAGATGCTAATTATTAAAGTCATTGATCTCCCAGACAATAAAGCAGACTCCCTTCTCTGGGCCTGCCCATGTTTTGAGGCATCTCTGAACCCTCGTGATGGGAAACGCCCGGGATGTCTGGAAGCCGCGTTTGAGACATGTGTAAATGATTGATTTTTTGGGGAGGCGAAGTCCCCATCTTGCTTTAAACAAAACCTCTTTATGGGACCCCCAGCCCCAGTCAACACTGGCTCTCTTGATAGCTCAGCTCCCAGTAAGGACACGCATTAAACTTCTTCCTCCACCTCGCTGGACATCTGCCCCATGCCCTTCTCCATGCTGCATCACTGCATTTATTTTCTTCTTGGAGCAAACAGGATTTTCTCCAGCTCAGGGCCACCCCGGAGGAGGGGACCAGTGTTTCCCAGGGGGTGCAAGATGTTTGGGGTACATGGTACCCAGGAGCAACTATAGACAATAGATGTTCAGGGATGTGCACACAGACACCAAGCCTGGTGCTTTCTGGAGACACAGGAGTCACCATCCCCAAGTGTGTGGAGCCCCTGCCCATCGCCCAGCACCCAGGGCTGAGGGCACTGACCCATCTGGCCTCTGTGGCCCCACGGCTGGGTGTGATGGCCCGGGCAGCAGGCACCTTCCTCCTGGGCTGGTGGGTTGAGAGCTCCTGCTGGACATCCCACGTTCCTCCAGTCATAAAACCAGCCCCAGGAACAGAGAGCGTGGTTGGAGAGACCAGGGCTCGGTGGGCGTCCTTGGGAGGATGCTGTCTGTCTGTCCATCCTCTCCACTGCCAAGCTGTCCCCGCCGTCACAGCGAAGGTGAAGGGAGGTGGCACAGCCTGGCCGGGCTGCAGGAGAAGAGCTGAGCGGGTCTCTTCATGAGCCACGTAGCAAACCCACAGGGGGTTTGTTCCCTCATCCTCCCCAAATTAGACAACCTTGGTGGCCAACCTACCCAGGAGTCATGGGGCTCAGGGAAAACGGCACGCATAGTTTGAAAAAAAAAAAAAATATATGAAATATATGAAAAAAATATATGATGGCTGAAAAATTAGAGAGAGGCAAAATTACAGAGAAAGCAGAGCACAAACCAGTATGGGGCCAGGCTGCAAGGTGGGAGGGCGAAGGTGGCCAGTGCTTTAGTGGCCGCAGCAAAGGCAGAAAGAAAAGGCTTGGGCTGCGGAAGAGAGGGCTGCTCGCCTGGAAACACAAAGTGCAGTACCACACTGCACCAAAACGCTGGAATTAACATCAAAGCAATCCTGGAGCAAATGAGATTACAGTATGCATGTTAATGAGGCAGCAGCGCTAATCAGCAAGGATGCCTCGCTGGGAGGGCCGTGCTGCCGACTTGTGATTTCTGTTGTCAGGCTGGACTGGGCTTCCATTTGGAGCGAAGATTTTGTTTGGTTTACAAACCATCAGTATTTTTGTGGGGTTTCTGGCAATCGCAGATTTGATTTGATTTCTTCAAGTAGATGCCTGGCCCTCCGGGGTACAGAGAAGAACTTGGAAATGGGATTGAAGTGGTCCCCAGAGCCAAAGTGAAAACCACTCCAAAGCCAAGGAGCGGATGAAAGTTACCCAAAATGTATTTTACTCTATTTTTAACCCTCATTATTTTTAAGCCAATCTCACCAGCTTGCAGAGAGCTGAATACATGGCTTTTGCACAGTGTATTTGTGCGTTAAACTTTCCTAAGGAATACGAAGCCGCTCAAGATCCGAGGGGTCCAGCTCTCCTCACGCTGGTAGCAGGGTTTTTTCCAGTGCCCCGATGCTGGTGTCAGTTCTACCTCACCACTGAGCTCCAAAACTGGAGTTTTTTTTAAGTCAAGAGCCCTAAAAAAAGCACTTCCTTGGGAATCATGTGACTGCAGGCAAAAAGCTATAGAAAGGGGCAGCCCCTCCCCAGGGAGGTTTCGCTGGGCTGGGGAAGAGGATGGCAGGAAGGTTGGGGTAAGAAAAGCATCACGGAGAAGGGGAGGATGAGATAAGGAAAGGCAGATAAGCTGCTCACAAGAATTAAAAGGGCAGGAGCCACAGCAGAGGACTGGAGTGAGCCCTATCTCTAGAGCTACCTGAAACCTGGGATGTTCCCAGAGGCCAGGGAGCGGATTCATATTGGTCAGGGAAGCTTTGGAGCAGGGTCAGGGAAAGGGAAACCTTTCTGGAGCTTTTCATCTGTCTCTGTAGCAAACTTACCCCTTGTGCACCAGGGGAAGGCGGAGAACAGCCCCACCAGGGGATGGGGATGCTGCAGCGTGTGCCACGGAGGTGCAACACCCCCTGGGGACCAGCCCCAGCCTCCTCACGCTCCTCAGAGTCCCTCTCCAACCCTTTCCATGGAAAATGCCATTTTGATCAACTCCCTTTGCAAGAAATCTAGGCTTGTTTTGATCTGTTTTTCCAACATCCTTTCTTCTTGATTGGAGAAATTGGCTTAAATGGGTCTCTCTCCCTTTTCTTTTTCAAGGCTGCAATTCATTTCTGCTTCCTTCTCTTTTCACTGGTAATCTCATTTGCTGAAATTGTGAATAAAACAGAATTCGGGGTATTAGAGTGTTTATAGAGCAGAACGATGTGGTTTATGTTTAAGTTTGTGGTGCAGTCGTGTATCTTCTGCGGGTGGCTCTGAGTAGGGTGCGACGGCGGGTGCCAGGAGAGACGATACCCAGTTCCCAGCTCTGCTCCAGCTCCAGGAAAACATCTTTTCACTGCAGAGAGGGCAACGATGTGGCTCAGCTGCACGGAAATCTCGCACGCCTTTATACAGATGCTGCAGGAAGGGGTTCTCAGAGCTGCATTCCTCTCGCTGCATCTATAGGGTGGAGAGATGTGGGCAGAGCGGCAGAGGAAGGGGGGGAGCGGGCAGGCACGGCCCCGGGAAGGTGCAGATGTACCTCCCTTCTGCTGCAGATCTACATGGCTGGGAAAAGAAGCTGTTCAGTAGTGCTTTCCGTGCCAGGGAAATCATTAACAAATTAATCATTTACTAATTAAACGGCATGATACCCATGTAAAGGGAGTGTGATTATCCTCTTTTGTAAGTCAGGAAACTAAATGATGTTTCTGATTTTAGACCAAATTTGCCCTTCTTGCCACCCTGCAGCTTCTGCTGCCACAGCCTTTGCTCGGTGGCCAAAGGGGCTTCTTTAGACCCCCTGTCTCTACACACCAGTGGGAGAAACCTCCCCAGTTTGCATCGTGTCAGGCACCATTGCTTACTGGTACCTGTGCCCAGGCTCCTTTTGGAAAGCGTTGGAGGCTTGGTTGGGTTTTTTTGTGTGTCCTTTCAACGTAGTGTGGATGCTGGAGGGCTAGAAGAGCCAGCCAAGGAGACATGGCCACGTCCGCGCTGGGCATCACCAAGGCTTGCTGGGTGCACGTACACCCTTTGCCACCCCTCCAGACGAATCACAGTCTGCAAAAATTATCCTCAGAGCCAGGAGAAGTGAGAGCAAAAGGAGAGCCAAGGTCTGATCTGCTTCTTTTTACTCTTCTGATTTTATTTTGATCATGCCCATGAGATTAAACGTCTGCTTTACCCCAAATGAGCGGCTCCTGGCAACAGGCGGGACATAGGTGAAACTTCATTTGTGACGTAAGAGCATAAATTTATTTAAAAAGTGAGGAGGAGTGAAACTGGGAAAGCAGAGCAGTAGCTGTGCTGTTCAGTGAAGACCATGGAGGTGTCTTCCTCATGGTGTGTTTGAGCAAGTCTTTGGGATGCAATGAAAGGAAATCTAGAGTCAAAATGCCAAGGCATTGCCTCGCAGAAATGCTGGCCCTTGCTAAGGTGTCTCATACCACCCCTACCACTGTGCCTTCCAACAAAGTGCTCAGATAGAGCAGAAACTCCCCAGAAGTAAAGCCAAAATGCTTCCCTTTCCTTTGTGATCTCAAGGAGTTCAGCACACCACGGCTGAGACGCCACAGCAGCCCGAGCCCTGGGCACCTACACGGACTCGTCCCAGGTATTTACTTCTGCTAAGTGTAGCTCATTATTATTGCCTCCTCTGAAGCTGTAGGGCAATGAAAATTCATTCCCCACGGCCTTGCCCAATAACTTTTGGACCAATGTATTTTCCAGTTTTCTTTACTTTGTGTTACGGTTTCATAGACTCAATCAATCGCGGATGTCACACGGTGAGGTGATCCCACCCGTCGCAGAGACAAAAGCACGCTGGACTTTGGTGTGCTCTTGTTTGCTTTCTGTTGTATACACAGAATAAAAGTTAATTCAGGAGCAGCTAGAAAAGAAAAAAACCTGATATTAGGAGCACAGAAATATAATGGTCTGAAAACTAAAGCCTTGCTGACTCCAGGAAAGGTAGAGCCATCTAGGATGGTTCCTTTCCCCATCATAACTCAATACAAATAAAGAGAAGAAGGTGGATGGAAATGGAGTAAATTATTTCACTGCCTAGAGTGACAGATGAGCAAAAACAACTGGGCTGACTTCTCCAGGCTTTCAACACTTTTGCACGCCTTAAAAAAAAAGCCATATTCAGCCACCTGCTCCTGAACTTCATGGTGGCCATCCATCCAAAGGTTACGATAGCCAGGCAGTCCAGGATGGTTTTCCAGCTTGATTTCCTCAGTGGGATTTTGTAGGGATAAGGTGATACAGGAGTGATGTCTGAGATCCTCCTCCTCTTCACCCGGAGGAAGTTTTTATCCCTTGGGCTCAGCAGCAAAGTGCCATCCGAGTTGCCCAGAAGGACTCGGATTTGGGCTTTTGCCCCTTTTGGAGGCTCCTGCTGCCAGGCTCCTGCGCACGCACCCAGGACTAGCCCCATTTTTCTGAGTCAAAGCACATCTCTAATTCAAACGCAAAGTGAAAGGATGCTGGAAAGCCACTGGCCTTTATGGTTTATTAAGCTCCTTGTGCAGGCATAATTTTAGATGACTTTTTTTTTTTTCTTTCCCTTGAACTAGACCATTTCACCGCAGTGTGGCACTTCACAAAACCCACCAAGCCACCGTCCATCCTTCAGAATGATGGAAGAAGTATTAGGGAAATCTCACCTTCGCTGCTGAGAGATTATGCTACTCTTTTTTTTTTTAAAAGAAAAAAAAAAGTCACATTTCTAAACAGCTCTTTATTAAACCGTCCAAACACATCATCTGCACCGGAGGATGCGAGGGCTGACACCAGACAAAACCATCAGATTGCTCCGAGAAAATGCATTGGCTTGTCTTGACAATTTAGGACTCTGTGGAATACCCTGTTCATATTTGCTGTTGATTTTAAGACTGAAATTTGCAGTATGAAAACAGACACGTCCAAGAAAGCATTGCTCAGCTTAAACTTAAAAGGACAGAGATGCAAGATTACGGCGGAGAGATGCAGCTCCTGGCTCCCAGCCCTTTCTTAGGAACCAGCTTTCACTTTGCCTTGGGCTTTTGGTCTATCAGCATCTAATGAAAGATGACAGTGCAGGCTCCCTTAGGGGCTAACGTGGGCAATTTCAGTTCTGGCATTTTAATTTATCTGTAACCAGCAGTTTTCAAAAGGGTAGAGCTAAAAAAGAACTTGGCTTGGTCACACACACAGACACACACAAGAGAAAAAAAAAAAAAGAAGAAAAAAAAAGGGGGGGGGAGCTGTGACATAAAATGCATGAGGAGGTTTGCTTCGTTTTAACTCCTTGGGCTCCTGCTCAGCCGGGGTGATGGCTTTGGTCTCGGCGCGGTGGCTCCGTGCTGTTAACCCTGTACACTGGGTAACCCGTTTTTTCTTTAGGTGAAGCGGATGCTGCCGTGGTTTATGGCTGTTGGTTTTAGTGCCGGGCACATCTGCCATATTCCTGACAGTTAAGGTCCCGGCTTTTCCCATTTATTAATCCCCAAAGTTGCATCCAGACACTATAATGCCAAAAGGTTAGCTTAGGAGCAGCAGCAGCCATAAATCCAGAATTAAAGGCGGCGGGTTCATCTCCAACCCACTCCGTGGTGCCGAGGTGCTACGGGGGGCGCAGAGCCTGCTGTGAGCAAGCACGAGCACTCACACACTCATTGCACATGTGCATCTTCCCCCCGCGGCATCACGGGCAGCTGGGGGATGCTCAGCTCATACCCCAGGGAGAGGGCAACAGCTCAATTCTCCGTCTGCACTTCCCATGGCATTTTTCCTGCCGTGTTTCCCAAAATCCCCCCGTTCCTGGGCGTGCAGAAGTGGAGGTTGTCATGGCAGGCTCTGTGCTGACACAGCCCGATGGCTCTGCTGATGGCAGCGCCTGGCACCGCTTCACATCCGACCCTCATCAGTGGCCTTTGACGCTGCCACTGCTCTGTTCCCTGGCACGTTCAACACCCCCTCTGGGCACCTGGCTGACCTCAGGGCACCCAGTGCCATCCCTGAGCTCCCGAAGGATGGGACCAACCCAGCCCCTGCCTGACGTGCAAAAAAACCTGCATTCAGGATTGAATGGGTTAAGTATTTTAATTTTTTTTTTTTTATTTTTCCACGGAAGAGTTTCACTTTGCCGTTTTTTTTTTTTTCTCCCTGCTGCCTCTAGAGGCCCAGGCGGTTGGAGACACATCGCCAGCAGATGGTTTTGGAGATGTAAAGCACAGGGGGATGGCTCCCAAGAGCTGCCCAGGTGGTTAAGCCAAAGCCAAAGTGATGGACGCAGCGTGTCCCAGCCCCTGGCCCTTCTGCACGGGCCCGTGCTGTCCCCGTGGCCACCAGAGCCATTCAGCATCTGGTCCAAAACCTGCTGGAAGGGATGGTCACCCCTTCTATCCCTTTCCCACCCTCCGTGGGGGCTGCACCCCGTGCCGGGCAATGTGAGCTGCCATCTTGCTGCAGATCCGGAGACTTACTTTTTTATAATGTTTACCTATTGTAATGTAAAACCTTCACCTTTTGTCCACGACAAATATTGCCGAAGTCGTTAGAGAGAGAGAAAAGCAAATCCATATTTTGTCAATATTAGACCGATAAATAAAATTTGAGAGCTAAATGCATTCTGTGCTCAGCAAATGAAAATTAATTTGGGTTACGTGAGAACTGACTTTCTCTTAACAACATTTCCCTTGCTTTAGTGAGATAATCTAGAGCTATATTAGGAAATACAAACATTTTTCAGAGGAACTATACATAATTTATAGAGGAGCAGACCTGAATTAGCTATGGCATTGCACTGAGCTTTACTGCGGTCCATACATCTCGTGCCCCCAAAACCTGGATCTCACTGTGCACAATGGATCCGTCTCCCCGACGAAACCCTCTCCCAGAAACAGTTAAACACAAGAAAAGATCCATAAATTAGGCCTGGCTATAGGTTCAAAATCATAAGTTCTGGCCTATTGACCTCATACTCTGAGGGGAAATCAGAAGCGTTTTTCTAAAGAGCCACCACTGGAGGAAGGGAGCTTTAATATACGGCACCGCGGAGCACTGATGCAAATAAATACAGCGCGGCATAATTGCAGGGAAAAATCAATAAATAGCATGGTGGTAAAAATAAAGATATGCATATTGAAGTTTCTGGTTTATATGTGTGAATGGCCTTTTCCCGAGAAGCGGAGGGAGATTTTTTTTTCCTGCCCCAGAGCCTCTAAATACCACAAAGGCGACGGCTCCTCCGCTGCCCCTTCTACGGGGAAGAAGTTTCAGCTGTTGTCTTCCTCAGAGCAGCTATCCTGAGTCGTGATTATTAGCAGAATTAATAAGTGCAGTTTGCTCATTTGAAAAATTCCGGTGATATTTGCCGCTCAGGCGTCGTGTCAGCGCAAGACGCAAGAAATCGCTGTGACGACTGTTTTGCGAGCTCAGGTTTTATTGGCGAACACCACGAAGAGACGAAGCCCAGAGCAAGTCCCTTTTCACTTCAATATTTAAACCTCTTTTAAGAGGACGTCAATATTAACTCTGGTAATTGATGCTGACAGTTGACTGTCTGACCATGAAAAAGACAAGCGATACAATTAAAAAAAAAACCCTAGTAATAGCGATTTTAATGTGCCGGCCACTGCAGTGAAGGACAGTGGGACAAGGGAATGTCCTGGATCCCTGTTGCCGTGGAAGCGGAGCTGGGGATGCTGCCTGGGAACGGATGGGATCTTTGGATTTGGCTAATCCCATTTCCTCTCTGTCTCCCGGATGAGAAACCCATCCTTGCTCAGCCTCCAGTCCGGCCAACGCTTTTAATAACTAAATACCATTTGTAGGTAGTTAACCTCAGGATTTCCAGCACTAAAGGTATTTCCCCCAGGAAGCAGGGAGCGCTAGAGCAAGGGATAAATGCAAAGTTCATGGAAGTTGATGGGAAAGAGCACGGAGCCCTGTGCGAAGCCCCATCCATGGGGAAATTACCCAGCAAGTGCCCCGCACCAGGCTCCAAAAATAGCTATTTATTGGACAGACCTTTCTGATTTTCACTGATCTTATTCTGAGAAAGGAGCCTATTGTTTGTGCTTAAACTTTGGGCTAAAAGTGGTCAAAATATTAAACAACGTAAAACTGAGTTTTCAGGTGAAGTGCCAGATGACCTGATGTGCGGTTGTTGCCATTTCTCGGTGTATAATACAGCCAGAAGGAATTACGTAGTACCCCACCGTCTCCATTTTTTTAATGAAGGCATAGAGTAGTTTTGCTGGCTTTGAGTTCTACTAATGCACAGAATACGGCATAAAATCAAAACCAGAGGGCTAACGTGGTTATTAAAGATGATTTTTTTTAAAAACTTTTTGAAATTAAAGGCAGGCAAACAACTAAAACATCTTGTGAGCATTAAAAAAAAAAGTTGAGCTGAGTTCACTACAGGGAAAAATATTTCGTAAATAGAAATTTGGGATTTCTAAAAGGTGGGGTTTAATAAAGAAATTATGAGTGGTAATATTTCTCTTTTTCTCCCAGTTGGGTCGAATGGCTGCGTAGACAGAAATCTTTCTGAACCAACCCAGTGCACTCCAGTTAAGCCAGTTTAGGTCCTTCCACTCTTAGATTGAGCTTCAAATTAAACCCAGCAAAACTCCCTCTCGGCTGCCCTCTCCCAGCAAACACCCTCCTGCTCCCCGGGTGCCTGTCCTGGTTTGAAGATGTCCCCACCAGCCTTTTTCTTCTTGTTCTCGATGGTTTTTTTCTCTGTGCTTTGGGGTTCTCCGGACAGTTTTTGCTCCTGGCAGAGGAGGATGCACGACGGAGGAACCGGGATTACAGGGACAATGCGAAGTCCAAACCGCTGCCGTGCGGCAGAGAGCAGGCTACAGATTTAGTGCTAACCACAGAGCTTTGGAGCAATTAAAGCTGGTCAAAACCCCACGAAATGCTGGAGAAAATAAGGAGGGAGGGCGGGAAATCATTGCGGTATTACGAGTCTAGGAAAAAAAAAATAAAAAAAATCAATATTCTTATTGTTCCCTGCAAGAGTCTCCCAAGGAGGGAAGAGCCGTGCCCATGTGTCAGGGCGAGCTGCAAAATAAAAGATTAGCGGTTCGATCCTTATCAAAAATGGCAATTTTTGAAGCTTTTGTTTAAAAGGTCTATGTAAAAGAAAGCTCTCCCGGCCGATTGTATTTAAAAGACAGACAACCACTGACATGGACTAGCTGGCAGTAAATGAGTGTGCTTTAAAGAATTATACCCGTTTCTACAACAAATAATACTGAGTTAGAGCTGTGTCCGTGTGCACACATATGCGTGTGTGCGCACACGCATGTGCCGGCAGGTTTCATGCCAGGGAAAAAGGCTGCCGGAGAAAAAAACTGGCGATAAATGCGTCGGCTTCATCTCAGAGTTATTCCCTTCCGTTCTGGCATGGCAAATAAAATATCCTGTGTGCTGTAAACTTCTCTGTACAGTAATGCATTTGTTGCCGCTATGGCTCTTATTTAAACATCTGACTACAGTAATTGTTTTATACATTAACTATACTCCCTGATGGTTGCTCTATTATCTTTTTTTTTTTTTCTTTCTTTTTTTTTTTTCCAAAATGGTGCTTGCAGATATTAGCAGCTTGATTACTTGTTTTATTAACAATTTCAACACTGCGTCGGTGTCGATTTGGGAAGCGGGGTGGTGTTGTCGGTGATGCGGAGGATGCGACGGCGGGTCGGAGTTTCTCCAAGGCTTTGTTGCGGAGCTCCGTGCCGTCCCCCCCCCTGTCCCCAGCAAACCCGGGCTTTGAAGCCCAGAGGGCTCTCGGGTTTGACCGGAGCTGCGTGTCCACAACCCGTAGGGCCGAGGCACTTGGCTGGGGATGAGCGTTTGCATTCAGCTGGCCGTCGGGGCCAAAGCCGGGCAAAAAGCGGTTTGCGAAAACCAGGCGCAGAGACGATGGATTGGGAAGGGGGGAGAGGGATGCACAAAATCACCGCACGGCAGCGACGCGCGCTCCCGTGAGAACCGTGCGTGCCCGCGCCTGGGTGTGCGTGTCTCTGGTGGGAAACCAAACAGGCAGGACCAAATTTAATGTGTCGGCGCCTTTTATACACGAGAAATTCCCAGTGGCAAGTGGAAGGGGAGGCAGAGGCTGGATCAGGCCCGGGGAAAGGGGGCAGGCGAGGTTTCTGCAGCCCTCCCCTGCCTCTGCTCGTGCGTCACCACTGTCACCGAAAGGGAAAGCAGAGCCTGATGCCAGTTATTAAATATCTTCATTATAAGGGCATTCCTTCCAGCTGACTTCCAATTTTGTTGTATCTAGGGGCCCCGTGTTAATAACTGCACGCTAAGGACAAGTGTTCTTAAAAAACACCGACTATTTAAATTCCTATAAATAATATGCAGCTTCCCGCTTCTGACTGATAGATATATTGTTCAGCCAAGCCACCATAAAGGCAATAAATATATGTACTGTTATGGGTCATGAGTCGAAAAATTAAATCAAATGCAGAAATTGAGTCTTGACAGAATCTGAAGGGATAATGTCTTAGCTTCTCCAATTACGCAGTTCAACATTTGGATAAATCATATGAAAGTAAGTATTTAGCCCCATTTTTCATAATCACTATTAATGAGAACAAAATGGGAGCTGAGGGCAGAGGGAGAGAGTTCTGACAAGATAAATAGCATATGGGGTGTGTTGTCAGCCACAGAAAATCAAGGCTGTTTAAACCCCCTAAACAGCAGGAAGGAAAAATGCAGTAAAAAAAAAAAAAAAAAAGAAGAGAGAGAGAATAGCGATCATGTGTTTTTATCAGCGACAGTCTCCGTGTCAGGGCTTTTGAGATCTGCCTTCCCAAACACCACTTAGGGCACAGAAGTATCATCTAGAGCTCCCCAGGATGGTGTTAATGACTGATATCCCGAGCATGCGATTTAAATAGTGCCTTTTTTTCACTCTATAAGCAGCACTTCAAACATTGCTTAAAGGACAGCATTTAAAAAAACCCACAGATTTTCCCCCTGGGCTGGTCCCTGTGGGTCCAGGACAGGCGGCTACAGACACCTTCAGTGGCCATCTCTTGTTTCAGGGCAATAAAAACACAGCAGAAATTGTTCTGTTTGCACAGCGGTTTTCTTCGGTTTTCATGCCAGGACACGCGCAGGATGTGCAGGGCTTAAACGAAGGAGGGGAAGGTATAAATTCTGGAGTCATTTTCTATCATCTTTTCTGTCTTTCCTGCTTTTCATGTTGAAATCACTTTAAGCATCTGCAGAAGAATTATTCTTGGAGAGCCTCTCATGAAATTAGATGTCTCTGAACTGAATTCCTATCCACTCCGTTTTGTCAGGTGCGAACACGGGGAGAGCCTGCTCCTGCTCGAATTGGCTTTTGAGGTGGGGGTCCCTCTTTTTGCACACGGAAATCGGGGATTTCACACTTGTGCTGAGATTTTCCCCATCCCGAGCTCACGCCCGGCGTTTCGGTATCTGAGGGAGCATCCCTTGCTCTTGCCCGGATGCAGACGCTGGCTGAGCCCTGACTTTAGGCATCCTAACGCCTCGCTAGGAACCAAAGGATATCAGAATATTCCTACAATCCAAAGCACACGGTCACCTTTTGGCACCGAGTTAGAGTTACAATATCCCCGCTAAAGTCAACAGCGGTTTGTGGTATTAGATACAGGCACGGATCCTCTGCTGCTCTGAAAATGAGCGTTACGCTGTAAACCTCTGCATTAAGCTATAAATACCCCGGCAATCCAGGGGAGAGGGGACCATTTCAATATCTCAGGCACCATTAGCAGCTCACAGATTAAGCACGTGGGGCCTGGGAGATTATCTCCTTGAATCAATATAAAGCAGGGGAAGCAAACAAACAGCTGGCGGGGTTCCCCCCCCAAATAAAAGCGTTTGATTGTGGCAAGCTTCAAAGCGCCTGCTTGACACGGAATAGGTTGGGTTCCCCCCCACACACACCCCCCTACTGCGCCCAGGGAGCAGAGGGTAGCGTGGAAATAAATAAACATATAAAAATTACTGCTTACTCCTCCCCCCGCCGACAAAACCGCCTCCCAAAGAAAAGCAGGGAAGCAAGGAAAACCGCCCCGGAACATATGGTGGAATCAAGCGCAGGATCCCCCGTAGGTTTGGGTTGTACAAGTAAATATGAATCTGGGGGGGATACTGGGGGCTGAGATCAAAAGAGCTGCTCCCGTTTCTATAGGGAAAAGGAGTGCTTTGATGTCACGGCGTCTTCCCCGCGCCGCCTAATGAACTGAAATTGTGACACAGTGACATGCTGCAAGGTTTGAAAGCACTTAGCACAATGACACCTCTTTGGGGTTTGCTGCTCTCTTTTTCCATCAGGAGCCGGCGGTGGCGTGAGGAGGGGGGGCGGTGAGGGCTGCTGGCCGGGCTGGAGGAGCGGCCGAGGGGACCAGGGGGGCTTTGTGGAGCGTTTCTCCCTCGATTCCACACAGGGAGAGCAAAAGGGGACTCGCTCCATCGCAAGCGGGAGGCAGAGATGGAAACGGGAGGGATGCAGCAGGGGAGGGTGTGCAGGAGGTGGGGGGTGAGAGACATCCCACATCCCCCAGCCAGCGTGCCCATCCAAGGCCGGCAGGACCGGAGTCATCATCATGAGCCCAGCCCGAGTCACAGCATCCTCATCTGGTGGTGATGGACACGAAAAAGGCTCCAGGAGGACACAGGGGAAGGGCAGGATGAACTTCTCCCCCAGGTCCCAGGGGGCAGAACATCCCCTCCACACGAATCCCAGAAAATAGCCAGCAGGTAGAAAATCCAGGGCCGTAGGTACCTTCCTCTTTTCAGCTTGGTCTTGGCCAAACAAAGGGCCTGACTATTTCACCCAGGCTCCCGAGAGGAAACCGCTGAAACCGAACCCTGTGTCCCCACACCGGGGAGGGAAGGGGAAGCCTGTGCGGGATTTTAGATGGATCCCCTCCAGTTTTTCACCAGGAGGTGGCCAACCTGCCGTCGTCTGCGGATCGTGGGATGGTTTATTGGGGTTCTCTGGCTCCTACGAGGACATGGAGCCCGGCAGACCCCGGGCAATGCCGCGGTCAGGGCTGCCCACAGCCGCTCAGCCAGCACGGGGTTAAACCCAGTTAATCCCAGGGGTTTACTCCGGATTAACCCAGGGAATTGGGAGCAGCGTTTGGCCTGATGTGAAAAGGTCGGGTTTTCAATGGCAGAGGAAACCCAATGGTGTTACCCGCCCGGGGAGGGGGATGTCACAGATCCGGGTAAAAGCGCTGGTGCGAGGCCAGAAGTTAGGAACCGTCACACAGCCCGGCAGAGCGGCGGAACCAGGCGGGGAAGGGAAACTTCACTCAATCGTCTGCTTTATTTATCTCTCAGCTGAGGAAACTCATCTCTTCCTTGGACTTGTTTGTGCTGTGAACGCCCCGCGTTGTCACGAGGCAAAGAAACTGTTAAAGGAAATAAAAAAAAGGGGCGATGCTGAGCCACAACCCGCCTTAAAGCGCGGTGCCCAGAGAGGAAGAATAGAACAACAAATTTGGGAAAAGAGCCCCAACGGCTTTTCCAAAGCCGAGGATGTGGTCTGATCACTCCTCACCCAGCCACTGGGATTAGGAAGGCATTAACGGGAATGACAACTTGATGGGTTTTAGCAAAGCGTCATGACACTGTGACATGGCCTTTCCAAAAAATACCGTTGTTGGCGGGGGGGGGGGGGGGTGTGCAGAAACACACGTCCGTCCCCAGCCACACGCACAGGGGGAAAGCCTGTAAGGACTCAAGGTGTCGTTAGAAAAGTGGGAGCACGGGATCGAGCTGTCCCGGGAAAGGCTGGAGAAATGTACCTGCGTAATTCCATCGGCTGGAAGGTCCACGGAGGAGTTTGCTGGTCGGGGTGTTGCTGTTGGGGGGCTCGGTGGGAGCTGGGGCACCTCGAGCCACCCCTGCCCCCCCAAATTCCGGGGAGAAACGCAGGGTGATTCCCAGCACCCATCCACCCCTTGCAGGAAAGGGTTTGTGGAGCAAGGGAAGGGATCGGTCACGTGGAGCTTCTTTTCCATTAAAAACTCGCTGCGGCGGCAAGAGGCTTCGATTGCACAGAGCAGACCCAGGCTGGATGCAGCTCCCGGATGCTGCCGTGCAGAAATATTCAATAATAATAATAACAACAACAATAATGATAATGCAGTGGGAAAAGGCTCGTCTTGAGCTGATCATTGAGGCAAATTAAGGCAACTTCGATGCAGCCTTGGGGTGGGTGGCTCCACGCAAGGTCACGTTGCGGTGTTCTGGTGGCCAGGACCGGGCAGCAGCACCCACGGGCAACCCCGACAGCCACCCATCACCCTCCTGCACCCTGACCGTGAGGGAAAAGCCGAAAGCCCTGAGCCAGGAAGCGATAAATAACCCACGTCTCACGGAGGGATGTTTCTGGGTGTGAACTGAGGCCTTGCCAGCCCCCGGCGAGATGCCCCTCGCACACCAGCACAGCTCCTGTCCGGAGCAGGTTTCCCTCCAGAGATGCCACTCACCAAATCCCACCCAGCACTCCCCAAATCCCACCCAGCCGTGATTTCAGCTAAGCTGCATTTCATTTTTTTTTTATTTTTTTTTTTTCCCCCAAATCAGCCTTATGCAGATTCCACCCTCTCTGCCGGTTAACCCCCGCAGCGCCAGCACACCCCAGATGTCTTGAAGAGCTTGGAGAGGTTTTTTTTTTGGTTGTGAGAATCCTAAAACTTTGTGGCATCACAGCACCTTAGTGAGACCATCTGGTATTTCGCTTAGAAAACCTGCCACAGGGGTCTGGGTGCCTGATCAGCCATTTTTCCCATCTTTCTCTTATCGCAAAGATTATACGAGCCCCACTGAAGAAACGCTGTTTGTATAGAATTAAGGGGGTCATATTAATCTGTACTGAGGGTAGACATTTACTGCAATTTTCCTTAGCTCACAGCTGTATTTTACTAGTAAAGTGTGAGTTATCCAACATCTAGTTTATCCATGACCACCTTTAAGTAACTCCCAGTTATTCCATGTCTGAGCCGGGCTGACAGCAGATGTGACCATTCCCTTGGCTGGGCAGAGGGAAGGACCAGGGCGACACCGATCTGTCTGTGAGCTTCCCAGCTGTGTCTCGATGGATGCCCCTAAGCCTAAATTAAGGCTGTGATGCCTGAATTAAAAGTGAAAACTGAGGATGGAAGAGGAAGTGAAGAAATGATAAGAAGCAGGTTGCATCACTGGATCTTGCCAAGCCAATGAATCAGGCTTGTTTCAGAAATCCTGAAGATGATTTAGGCTTCCTCAGAGGGATATGACCTCTGAATGGGAATCCTGTCCCCAGCCCCTGCATGGACAAGAGAGAGGACTGTGGGATGTGGGTGTAAATGGAAAATTAATCCGGGCAGCTGGGGTTCTCTCCAGGCCCTGGAATGGCCCTTCCTCATGCAGGACAGCCAGGAGGGGATGCTGGTTGCTGAGGGGGGGGGAGCTCAGCTCTGGTGTGGGAGGTGGGTGGCCTACACCCTGCTTGCACGCTGCCTGCAATCAGCCTGTGCCCTGCCTGCACCCTGCCTGCAATCAGCCTGCAATCAGCCTAAACCCTGCCTTCACCCTGCTTGCACCCTGCCTGCACCCTGCCTCCAATAAGTCTGTGCCCTGCCTGCACCCTGCCCACACCCTGCCTGTGCACAGCCTGCACCCTGCCTGCACCCAGTCCACAATCAGCCTGCACCCTGCCTGCACCCTGCCTGTGCACAGCCTGCACCCTGCCTGCACCCTGCCTGTGCACAGCCTGCACCCTGCCTGCACCCTGCCCGTGCACAGCCTGCACCCTGCCCGCACCCTGCCTGTGCACAGCCCGCTCCTGCTGCCCCCCCGCCCCGGGCAGCCCGTGCCGGTGCTGCCCCCTGCCGGCGCTGCCCGAGCGCTGCAGCCGCCCCGGTTGCCGCAGCAACGGCGGGGGGAGGCGGGGGGGGGGGGACCAGAGGGGACCGAGGGGACCGAGCCCGGCTCCGCTGGGGACGTCTCCCTGCCGGGGTTCCTCCGGAGATGGGGCAGAACCTCGGGGGGTGTGTGTGTGTGTGTGCTGGGGCAGCAGAGCACACACACACCCCCCCCCCGCTGTTAGTATTTTTTAGTTCTTTTTTGGGGCAGAATACGGTGTTCGGAGCAGATTTGTATCCCGTGTTAGGTATGTCCATACAAACGGGCCGGGACAGGGATCTTGCCGGCAGACATGGAAGCATCACCACTCCCAGGTGCTTCACTTGCTGCTGCTGCTGAGCCCCCCCTTGCAGTTTTTCCAAGCCCCTTCCCTTCCCCCCCCAGTGCCCAGCTTGGGATTTCCATCCTTGTCACCTCCGCAATGTCCCGCTCCATCACAGAGACTTGGCATCCCCACGGAAAGTGGCTCCTGTGTCCCCTGTCCCCCTCGCCCAAAGCGGGGTGGCCCTGCCACCAGCCAGCCCCCCCACCCCCCCCACGCACGCATTCCCCCTTTCCCGATGCCTGATTAGGATTCACCTCGCATCCAGACGGAGGAGGGCTCCGCATCCCGGCATGCACCCGCCCCAAATCGCAGGCCATTGCTCGCGCCGCAGCGGCCATCTGGTTGGAAAACAACAGGCCCAACAGTTTCAGCATCACGTCACGTATCCTCCAGCGGGGAGGAGATGGAGAGCCCGGGGGGGGGACACACACGCAGGAATCGCTGGGGAGAAGGATGCAGTCGGGGCGGTGGGATGCGCGGGAGCGGTGGTGGCTCCTGCCAGGCCGTGGCCGTGGCTGGGGGGGGGGTCCGGGCTGGGGGAACGCTCCCCGCTCCCGTCCCTGGCCGCAGAGAAGCCCTGCGGTTCGCGAGGATTTCCCCCTCATAAATTAGTATCTTCCAGCTGTTTCCTTCCACATAAAATCCCTTCGATTTCTTCTCTTATTGCTTTATATAAACAAACATGAGAGCGGCTCGTTCTAAATAAAGTTATTTGTCTACGTAAATTAATATATCATATTCTCTCCTGAAATATAGAGAGCTATTTGTCTCCAGAGAAATCATGTTAAGAGTGACATAGTATAACCCTATTCATTTGCATATGCAGATATGGCTAATTATTCAACTTGCAATTAAAGGCTTGTGTGTCAGCAAATGAGACTAATTAGATACATTTATCTATGATAATCAGCTTTATTACAAACAAAATAGATTTCCCTTCCCTTCCCAGGCAAGTGAGACGTGTTGACTGGGGGTGGATGGTCAAGGGCCCGTGGACTTAAACCGCTGATGGGGTTTCCATCCCCATCGGACGCGGTAACTGGTTCCTCTTGTGTCCAAACCACAAACACGTCATTTTTCAGCTTTTTTTTAAACTTTCTTTTGAAACCGTCCCACCGCCTCAACCTATTCTTTGCTGTGGAGAAGGGTTTAAATAATTAATAGAAACCCAGGTCTGGCTTCTAAGTGATTTAGGCTCCTGGGTTAAAATACGTCATGCGTGTTGTCTCTGTGGGCTGAGAGAAGAAGGGAGGACATAGTGGAGATGTGGACATAACTGTCACCTGTCATTTAAGGCAGGTAAAAGACACTTGGGGACAGAGGAAAGGATTTTAGCCCTCATCCTCGGCGCACACCCAGCCCAACGCCTTCAGCAAAGGGTTAGGGAAGTGTGGGCTGCAAAACTATGAGCCCTGTGGGTTGGTATCGGGCAGAAAAGTCATCCAGCATCGAGGGGAAAGGAGCGAGGATGTGCCAGACACCGGCTGAGCAAACCCCGGGACTCGGGGCAGCAAGGAGGATGCTTTGGGATGATTATTCCCTGCGAGGGGCTCAAAGCTGCCAAGGCAGAACCTTGCTTTCTCCTGGCAGAGTTCTGCTACTTTCGGGAAAAATATCATTTTTTGTATCTTCTCTGCGGACCAAACCAAAGGCACAAAATAACACTCAAATCCCACATTTTTTTGGCTAATCTCTCAGGCCAACGGAATGTGAAGCACTTGATCCCAATGGCTGGAGTAGCAATAAAACGAGTTATCAAGAGGATGGGTAACGGGAGAGAGATGCTAAAATAACGCAGTGTCGCTGAAATTTGTGAGGAGTCGCTGGATCCCTGACCCTCTGCCACAAAACCAGCAGAGCCAGGAAAGAGCCACCGTCGCCCACTCCTGCCCCTGTTTCCCTCCAGCTTGGGCAGAAAAAGGCATTCAGCCCCAAATTTTTAACACCCTTTTCCCAATTTCCCAGTCACCCGAAGGAAGGCAGTGAGATGCCTTCCAGGAGCATCGGATTCACTTCTAAACTTTAAAGAATGGTTGAAAAAAGGAGTTCCAAATCTGTCCTCACTACTGACGTCATCAAAGCCCCCTCATGTGTCACATATTCACAGTGGGACACATGGCCCACAACCCCTTCAGCATTTATCCACGTACCCCCAGCCCTGGTGCCAGCAGGACCCGGGTCCCCCCCCCTCCTGTAACCGTCCCAGTTCAGAATCAGGAGGGGTGAATCCCGGAAACGTTGGAATTAGAAACAAACCCACTTGGTTTTGGAAATGGCTAAACCAAGACTTTTTGGCTTTTTCTTCAAAAATTCCGGCTAGGCTCGTGTTGGGCGGCAATCCTCAATTTGTTCCTCGCGTTGTTACTCACAGAACGATACGAGTAACATTTATCATGGTCACTCAGGACAAATTTTTTTACAACACGCACATTGTAAATCAAAATAAATGCATTTTGAGATAACTGGTTTATTTTTAAAACTGCATTATTTTAGGTCTGGTGGAGCCCCAGATGATTTTTCACAGGTATAATGCACAGCTACAAGCAGGAATTATTTTTAGGAAAAGTCAAAATTATCTCATTTTGACTATTTCCAAAACAATAACTTTTTCTTTTCTTATTTCAGACCTCTCATGGGGGGGGGGTTCTCTCTTGAACTTTAGCCATTGAAAATGTAGACACCTCAGCTAAATTCCCCAATCCGCGAACACAAACTGCGTATCCCTCCTTGGCATCTCTGACGACTGCCTTCCACTGAGAGAAATTATTCTCTGGATGTGCCTCAATTTAATTTGGAAATAAAATGGGATTTAAAACAAAAGAAAGGGAAATGAAACAGTATCATTAATGCAAAACAGCGGCTTGTTCCGTTCTTTGCTTTTTCTTTCAGTGAAAGGGAAAGGAGAAGAAAGAAAATTAATTTCTAGTTAATCCAAATATGTTGGAAATCTGTTATATTTCTCCGTCGGGTGGAGAGAGAAACAGGAGGGGAACAAGTGGGGGAAAAATAAAAATCTCTCTGCAGAAGCAGCTTCCTGAAAGCGTGCTTTACAATCGTCACTCTGCATTTTCTATCTGTTCTGACATTTCAAGGGTGAAAAAGCACCAGCACAAAATTGTAGGCGCTCTTTATAGGTCCACAAATCTGGGTGAGGGAATTAGGGCTCTTTACCTTTTGAAGAGAGACCCGAGATCCCTCTTAGGACCCGAAATGAGAGCTCTACTTTCCCGGGAGCTCCGACTCATTTGCTCTTATCGTGGTGCTCATGGCACCTTTCAAAGCCCAGCAGCTCCGGGCACTGGGGGGCTAGAAATGTCCTTTTTGTTCCGTGTCTCTTTATTACCCGGTTTAGTGGGATCTCATCCATCACTCGGGCTCTTAATGCTTTTACAGTAATAGCCGGCCTTTTCCTTCTTTAGCACACACACTGTAAATTGAAATGATCGGGCCGCCAACAGCGGTGTTGGTCCTGCCCAGACGCCTGTTGCCTTCTGCGCGATGCATCTGGCTGAAACGCAGCGGGGTTAAATCATTTTTAGCATCCAGGGATGGCTGGCAGGAGTAAATAAGTATTATATCACCTTCCTCCCTTCCCCCCCCCCCCAAAAAAAAAAGCATAACAAAATAATAACGGGGAAATGAGGTTAAGTGAAACCATTTCAATAACGTTATGGGCCTGCTTTCAATCAATGAAAGCTGGGAAATTCGGCGTCTTTAGAGGCTCTCATTTCATTTCAGCTCCCTCCACCGCCGAACTTCTCAAAGCAATGAGTTAAAGACTCAGCAGCAGATTCATAATACATCTGAAATGTACTTTTTGTGTTTAATATTCACTGGAATGGTTGACTTTGCTGGGTTTGGTTATCGAGAGGAATAATAGTTTTCGCTTTCATTGAAGCGTAAGATATAATTCCATTATCTTTCTTTTTTTTTTTTTTTTGATAAAATAATCTGGAAGAAGTAGAGCAAAATGGGAGAAGAAATGATTCTATAGACCCTGTTAATTATGTATCCATCATATAAAATAGCAATAATAGCATAATAATTTTTCATTAAATAGGGCACAGGAATATTTGCAATCTCATACTGTCAAGTAAGAAACGGCTTTAAAAAACTCCGCTTCCTCTATTTCAATAACGCTTACTAATTTTGGGGCAATTAACATGAAATTTTGGTGCCTACTAAGCAGAGATAGGACAATTTTGCAGTTCTGAATCAATTTGTGCATTGTTCCGTACACGTTAAGCCCGAGTTCAGCCCCTGTGACTTCGTAGAATAGAATACTTAAAGGGTGGGTCCAGTCTTTTTTCATGGAATCATTCAGGTTGGAAAAGACCCTTGGGATCATCGAGTCCAACCAGTCCCAACTTCAGGGAGTTAAAAGTTAGATCCCCGCTCTGAATTAGGTGCCTGAACGTTGTGGTTTGGGGACGGAACAGGGACCTCAGGCTCATACCCACTCCACAGCTTTGCCACCACTTTCCCAGCCTGCATCCGGATGCAGAAGAATTGCATCACCGTGTTTTAACTGAATATAATTGAAAGAGGTGCCATTCCATTCTCCCTGCAGGGAGCAGCCGTTTGAAGGATTGATCTTGATTTCAGGAGGTTGAGGATGGAAAATGGACTAACTCCAAGCAATGGGTGATTTCCCTCCGTTTCCCATGCAATACGGCAGGTTTTGAAGATGCTCTCCGTGATAAAGACCAGCCGGTGCACTGGGGAACTCCCAGACACCTCAGCTTTCTCCCATCCGAGCGTATCCCACGTGTCCAGCCAGGAATGCCATGCCATGTTGTGGGAAAAGCCCCTTGCAGGCACAGGGAGTTGTTTTCCCACGCAAACCAAACCCAACGGCAGACCCGATGCTGCCAAACTCAGAGCAAGAAGGTTTGATCCTGGAGAGGTGCAAGGCTGGAAGGGAAAACGGTTGCGTGTTGGAAACACGAGTGATTTGATAAAGGACATGAGAAGACGGAAAAAATCCTCCTGCTGCTGCTGCTGCAGCTTTAAATTAAAATGCTGCATCAGCCAGTCCCTCAGGACTTGATAGAAATCTAATTAGTCAGACAATCTGGCACCAAATGTCCTAATTTCCCCAATCCATGTGGGATTTGTGTATTCTCTTATTCACTGCAGTTCTAAATTTCAACCTGAGCCTTTCTAACCCCTCGCTTTTTTCTGTGCAGACACGGGACTCAAGAGAAGGTGATCCCTATCAAAACCTAATTGTTTTTCATAAACCTTTAATTAATTAGACTCAGGCTCATGAAAGACACTTAAAATATTAACAGTTTGTTTAGAGACAAGCGCAGGGTGAGGATTGCTGCAGCGCGGTATTTTCATAAGAAACCCAAATGTAATTAACGTGCGTGGGCATACGCTCGGTGTGGGGTCCGGGGGGGAGGCTGAACTGGGAGCCCTCCCCGAAACGCACTGGGAGCAGAGGGAGGACCACGCAGAAGGCTGAATCACGACCAGCATCGCAGCCAGCTCAGGAGGATGGACACGGTGTGGGTCTTCCAAGGGTTAAGGGCAGTAGCCAGCCTCGGGGGGGTGGGTTTGAAGAAAAGTTCCCAAAAAGCGTTGGAGTCCCCCCCCAAAGTTGGCTGCACCCAGAACAGCAAACTCGTTAGGCAATTAGCCCTGTCCTGGGGGACCTTGAGCTCCTGGAGCAAAGCGTTGAGCGCCTCCGAATCCCCCCGGCACCCTCGGAGAGCGAGGATCCCAGCTCACACAGGATTAAGCCGTTCGGGAGTAACAGATTTGATTCTTTTTATTTTTTTTTTTTTTATTTTTTTTTTCCCCAGAGCGGCTATGACCTGTCATGTCAAAGCTTTTTATTAAAGTCTCTTAATCCCCAGATTATCACCACAATAGTTCCACAGGCCCATTCCAGATAAGGCAGAGCCCGTTGTGGGGATGCGCATTGGAGGAGTTTTAATCTGCAAATTATTGGCATGCAAGACCATGAGGGGCTGCTCTGCTGGGTTGCCCGTTGCGTCAAGGGGAATTGAATATTTATAAAGAAGACTTCAAATGGGCCACGCACTGTCCCTCCCACACATGTGCAATCCCCATGAGGCAGAGGGGCCCTGCTGAAGGAAAAAAAAAACAACCTACTGTGCAGCCCCGACACACACGTGGGCTCCCCCCGAAGCCATGAGGCCGTCCTGGAGAGAACCAGGAGTCCCCTTCTCCAAAACACCCCGTTTCAGCCACACGGGGTGCACGAGCTGATTTTTAAGAGAGAACCGATAAGAGCGGAGAGGCAGAGCTGGGGATGGAAATTCCATTTCTCTGTTGAATACCGGGGGAGGACAGCAAACAGATAAAGTCCCTGATAGGGATCCTTCGCTGACACAAAATATGCCATGTGGAGCGAAGGCTTACACTGTAGACAAAACTAATTAGCAGCTACCTTCTAGATTAAGGAACAACTCAAGCATCTGTTTCACTGAAGTGTTTAAAAAAAAAAAAAAAAAAAAAAAAGAAGAAAGATGGCCCTGTTTAAAATAGCCTGCCGAATTTCAAAATGTCATCCCTTGGGTCTGGGGGCTCCCAGAGGAGGTGCTGGGGAGCCGGGGGGAGACCATCCCCTTCACAAGCTTTTTCCAGGCTGCTGCAGGGAGAAGCAGGACGTCCCAGCCCCAGGCCAGGCTGCAGCATCCATCAGAGTAGATCAGTCTCAGCCCTCCCCAGCAATCCCAGACCTTCTCTGGCAGCAGGTAAGGCTGGGGATGGTCCAGGGCATGGCTTGGCTCTCAGCGTGTGATGTCCCGCTGCTCCCTTGGCGAGGACGTCACCCAGTCACTGGGGATCTGGTTCAGGATCTGCAGATGGACTGGGCTCCACAGCCTTCCTGTGCGACCTTGGGCCAGCTGCTTAGGTATCCTCCATACCTGTTTCCCATCTGTTGGAAAATGACTGGATATATTAAAGGGTTGGTGTGAAGATAAGTAAACTGTGAGGCTATTATTAGCTATTACGCTGATAGGGCCCAAATGTTCCTATTTTCTGTAACAGCTCGAGAACTTAAGCAGGCGGAAAAAGGCTTTGGGAAAATAAAGCATTGCCTTTGCCGGGTCTCCTCTCAAAGGAGGGAGGTGTGTCTTCCTTTACAGCCAGCTCTTCATGCATTTTATGAAATTGCAATGCCCACATTTTCCCTAATGGCCTTCGTTCCAGCCCATGAAATGGCCCCCAATAGCCTTTGGCTTATGGAAACCTTCCAACGTGCTTAATATTACCTGCAATGCCTTTATTAATCATAACGCGCAGGTGCCAGAGCCACCGGAGGGAAGGAGAAGGGAGAGGCCAGGTAATTTATCGCTATACAGCCCCAGCGTGAGCGGCGGCATTAGCCCAAAAATTACTTTGCTTCCTGGTTCCCAAATTTCTCGGGAGTACAAAACAGGAGAGGGGGTTATCTGTGAATCATCTGTCATCTCTAAAGCGTTTGGCTACAACCTTTTGGTGACTCGTGGGGAAAAAAAATTATAAATAAAGTGTGGGGGTGGGGGAAGTGACTAATTGAGCGCAACAATTAAACACAGCTCCCTAAAAAAAGCTGAGCGTGTTCCTTCAGCCATCAGCACCCTGAGAGAGGGGTGAGAATGCACCAGGATTTGCCAGGGCCCGGTTATTGCGGAGCATGGGTGTCAGGGGCAGCATCAGCCGGTGGGATGCAGCGTTTGCATGTGCCACAGTCAATACACGGGCAAAATACTGGTTTGGGGGAGTTGGAGGGGACTGGAGCTGAAGTGGGAAATTAGCTCTTCTTGTTGCTCCGTTTGGGGAGAGACAAAATAAAAGAGTGGCTAGTGCTGCAGGGCAATGTAGGGCAAGGACTGGTACCCGGAGGCATTCACCTGGGCCACTAGATTTGCAGGCAAGGCCACCAGCTTCCCCCAGAGATGTGAAGGCGCTAAATAAAACCGGTACCCAGCTTGGAAAACTGCCGCTCCAGCTAATAATACTTGCAGGATAAAATACCGGAATCAATACATCCCACGTGCCAAATGAAACCATTTGTATCCACTTGTTCCCTCTCCGGCTCAATTAATGAAGGCAGCCCAAGAAAGAGCGAGCGCATTTCCTTTCAGAAATCTCCCCAAACTTAGTGGCATTTGGAACCGCACAAGGCAGCTGCGCCTTGAGATAAGTTAAATGATGTATTCAGAAACAGCTCGGTTCGGAAGGTTGCATCTTTCATAGGAGCCTGGCGCCGAAATCCGTGTTGTGCTCTTAAAATGTGGAATAACTCTTCCTCCCGGTTTACATACGTTGATGAATACGCTCGAAAGATGGCCGGATTTCTGTATAGCGCAGTGCTTTCTTTTCCTGACACATGGATCCATCTGCCAACATCACAGATCTAATTAGTACTCTCTTTATTTCTATTCACCGGCTAGTAAGCATGTGGCATCTTTCCACAAGCCTATAAATCCTCGCTCCACGCAGACGTATACCATATTGCGATGGGTGGGTTATAACCTCAGTCAAACTGGCAGTTGCAGTTGCCTTTCCATGGAGGCTTAGTGTCATCATAGCCAAAACAAGAGAGACCATCACCCAAAACACAGGCTGGCACAGCACAGCTAGGGACGCGGTTCGGAGCTTCCCAGCCCTTGGCTACCATGTCCCCGTCCCCTAAGAGCCACACACCCCGCTCCTGAGTCAATATGAGTGTTTATAGGGCTGTCATTGAATCTGGATTTGGGTAATAGTCCAAAAAAATCCAGCACAGAGGGTTGGTCATAAGGACAGATGTGATTTGTGCAGTTTAATACGGTACAGGGAACGCAAGGGCTGGGAGAAAGAACCGGCAGGGACACCATGAGCCCTGGAGACCCAGCCCTGAGAAGGGAGAATTACAAAATCCCTTAAATTAAACAGAACAAGGGGAGAGGCATGAACTGACTTCAGTTCTCCTCCGAACAGAACAACGCACATCCCCTCCCAAATCCAGTCATCCCTGCAGGTCAAAAATATTGCATGAATATGCACTAGAGGTTATTTTTCTTCCCACGCTGGGGAGGGTTATTTGGAAGCCTCCTGCTGGTGTTAAATTAAATTACCCATTTAAATAGCACCGGAGGTGAGGGGACAATAGATCCCACTGGTTTGCACGCAGGCTGCTCTGTACTGGGCTGAAAGGTAGAGCTATTGTAACATGCCCTAAAAGGCACCTATTTAAGTTAGAGCTCATCAAACTTCCACCTGGTGTAAGTTATTTTACAGACCTCCCCCTGCAACGATATCCCACGTCTGCTGAGCAAGAGCCGAGCCTATCAAATACCTAAGGAGTTAGTAGCAAAGTGCCTTAATTACCCATAGGGTCTTATTTTTGGATTTCCACTGATTTTGCTAAAAATCCACATGAGTGTCTATATTCAAATGTCTAACATTTTAAAATAGTGCTTCTTGTGAAAAAAAAATACGTCTGCTCACCAATGACTCTCTTCTTCTTTCCTTTTTCTTAAATATCCTCCTTCCTTTGCAAGGTTACTCCCTACTGCGCCTTTTCAGAATTTAAACAGGACGTTAAGACAAGTGAGAGAAGGAATTTTCCCTGGGGAAGCTAAAAAAAATAATTCATAACCCATCAAGCTTCCCAGCAAGCAGCATCTCAGGGACCAGTGGTGCCAGACCTCTACGTATGATGTAAAATGCTTGAAATGTATCACGAGGAACTTATTCAGCGTCCACGGTGCCAGAAAAATACCAACAGCACAAAGTTGGGCAGTTTTACGTTCTGTCAGGGGCAGGGTGTCATCGCGGGATTGGTACCCACCAAATAGATACGACGGGAGGAAAATTGGAGGCTTATTTTTTAAAACCAGAATCTCTCTAAGCCAAATTAACCCCTTGATGTGAGCCCACTAAAGTCGATGGTGCTACTGGGCAGCAGAAGTGAACTGGGCTCTTTTGCTCTGTTTTCTGCTTATTTCAGAGGAGACAGCCTGTTTTTACGTTGCTGGCCGAGAGAGAGTGTGAGGATTAATAAGCAATTCGAGGCTGTAAAGTGCTGCATTGCTGTGAACTATTTAATTTAGATCCTTTTTGTGTTTCTGGGGATGTAGCCTAAGCTGTCTATAAGAAAAAAAAGGTGAGGTGCAGCCCAGAACTTGCAATGATGT
The DNA here is from genome assembly GCF_964106895.1 of Numenius arquata. Lineage (NCBI taxonomy): Eukaryota > Metazoa > Chordata > Aves > Charadriiformes > Scolopacidae > Numenius > Numenius arquata. The sequence goes on along the minus strand of NC_133587.1, from coordinate 3,033,538 downwards.
AAAAAATTAGAGGGAGGGGAAGAAAAAAAAAAGAAACAAAAACAAAACAACAAAAAAAAAACCCCAAGAAAATGAAACAACAACGAAAACCCATCAGAGAGTGTGAAATTCACCTGGATCTCTCCTAAGGGGTTTGCACATTTGTGTGATTAGAGTCATATTTATAGGAAAATCTTGTCACTTCTCCTCACACTCTGTGGGGCTGTAAAACACATCGCTGCTGCTCTCGGGTTTTTGGAAGAGCTGCTGAAAACAGGAGAATGTGTGCCCGAGGGACAGATCCTGGGGTGCAGGAAGGACAGATTCTGGGGTGCAAGAGGAACAGATCCTGGGGTGGAAGAGGGACAAAGCCGGCGGTTCAGGAGGGTCCCCAGCCCGGGGTCCTGCCTCTCTGCACAGGAAGGTGCTGCGGGGTTTAATTACGGTGCGATGCCAACATCCCTGTGCCAAGGGATGGTGGCACGAAGGGCACTTTGGTAGAAAAACACATGCCAAAAAACCCTTTTGGATGCCGCTCCGGAGGGTTTGCCCACTGTCATGGGAGAGAGCTGGTAAATGAGGACAATCGTTTTGCCTCTGGCCATGTTTTATGGTGCCAAAGCATCCCCTTTTTTACCCAAAGGGTCCTGAATAATGTACAAGAGCAGGATTTCCTCCCGGCACCAACCTGTAAGAAAACAGCTGGCATTAAAATAAACAAGCGAATGACAAACCAAGGCTCCACTAAAAGCTGAGACCCTCGATAACAAGAACTCATTCAGGTGTCGACTTAAAATTCTCAATGATCTCAGAAAGAGTTATAAAATCCAGTAATTGCAATCGCCGCAACCAGTGATTTTCCAAGCACTTTGTGCGCTGCTCAGGCACAAGTGGTGGCATGAATAAACAGGAGAGCGAGGGAGAACCGGAGGGAGTGAGAGGCAAAATGGAAGAAGAGAAGAGCCCAGGCCTGTGCTGGCAATCTTCCCTGCTCCTCTAAATTGATATTTGATTTCCGAGCACACCTCAACGCGGCACTGACAGACCCATTTCTCTCACAGGGCTGTCCAGTTTTATACATTTCAGGTTTCCAGTGCTACCCTGTGAAACCTCTCCCAAACCGTTTTCCCCAGCGGGGGCTCCTCAGGCAGAAGAGGGGATATTTCTTTTTCCAGTTGTCACAGGGATGTGCGGGGCAGCTAATATATATAATTTTTTTTTTTTTTTTTTTTTTTTAAAAAGCATGCAGGAAAGAGCCAGAGCCCTGAACCAAAGATAAAAGCCTAAACAAGTGCACTGGAGTGTGAGGTTAAACGGAGAGGGAAAAGCCATTAGGGACAGCAGAGCTTTGGAAAAGAGTAGAAATAATTCCTAAGGAGAAAGGGGTAGGGAAGTGTATCTTAAAGACAAAGAAGCAGAGGTCAGAAAAAACATGGAGAGCTACTGTTGGAGCTCAAGACGCTACAGATTACTTTCCCCTGGCCAGAATTGGCTCTGGCTGAGATCTCTGGGTCTGAAGTGAGATGATATTCCCAATTGTATACTCCCTTGCAAGGCCCGGCTGCCTCAACACAAACAGAAGCAACGATGGCACCACAAAATAATAAAACAGCAATCGTTTTGTTGGCTTGTCACATATTACAGCTAATTATTTAATTACTCTAATTTAAAGTTTTACTAGATTCAGCATCAAAGCATAAAAATCTAGTGATTGCGGTGTCAGAAAGGAATAATATAATTAACGTATTTAGTAGTAACATATTAAACTGTTGATTGCGCTGCATTAATCGGCAGAGATGATATGATCCATGGGAAGCTCTGTGAAATAAATACATGTATGGGCCTGTGCTGTCATCCTCCCCATGCCATCTCTTACGTGTCCATGGGGCGGGAGGTGCAGGTTGGGGACAGCACGAGGAGAGAGGCAGAGCCACTGGATGGGGCTTTGGGCAACCTGGTCCACTGGAAGGTGACCCTGCCCATGGCAGGGGGTTGGAACTAGGACTTTAAGGTCTCTTCCAACCCAAACCATTCTAGGATTTGATGATTCGATGGTTTCTGCTGCAGGTGTCTGTGGGGACAAGCTGTAGATGAGGTGACAGCATCACCACGGGGGCACACGCCGAACACAAGGCTTTGCACCATAGAATCATAGAATGTTTTGGGTTGGAAGGGACCTTAAACATCATCCAGTCCCACCCCCTGCCCTGGGCAGGGACACCTCCCATCAGACCAGGTTGCTCAAAGCCCCCTCCAACCTGGTCTTGAACCCCTCCAGGGATGGGGCATCCACAGCTTCTCTGGGCAACCTGGGCCAGGGTCTCACCATCCTCACAGCAAAGAATTTCTTCCTAATATCTCATCTAAGTCTCCCCTCTTTCATGTCCGCAACCAGGCGCAAAGCACAGATGACAAATTTGGGGACACGTCTGGCCGCCACGCACCATGATGGCTCTTTGCCCGAGGATGTGCTGTGGTGTCCCCGAAGCTGCTCAGGCTTCCACAGACCTGAGCCCACAGACCTCAGCTTCGCACCGTTTCTCCCACATGGACACATACCCCACATTGACGTATTTAAATGAATCAAGGTGTAATTCCCCGAGTTATCCACAACACACCAAATTCAGAAGCAGCTGGACAGTCAAATTCTTGAAGCAATAGGCCCTTTATTTCGAGAGTGCCCTCCAAAACTGGCTTGCTGTTCACCAGGCAATTAGAAGCAGAGAAATCGTTTCTGCCTGACATAACCTAATAACATTTATTTTTTTTCCTGCATTGCTCCAGAGCCAGGCAGCCAACAGAGGGAGCACAAATTCCCCAGCAGCGCTGCGTGCTTGGGCTCTGCCATCCCCTCGGCCGTGTTCCATCCATCCTGCTGGCACACCAACCAGGAGGCAGCAGAAGGCACCAGCTTTGGGAGAATAACGTGCTCTGAACTCCCGTCCCCTGCCACAGGACACGGAGCAGCTCAGCTCCTGAGAGGACCCTACTCCAAATAAGAGCCGTAGTCTGAAAATATGAAAATGAAGCAAGACGTCGGTAAAGAAAAGGCCAGTCTGGAAAGAAAGGATGCAAAACAGCGTGAGAGGATAAGGGCTTGTATTTTCAAGCTTAAGCTCTTCTACAAAATAATTCCCTGGTCACAAAGGGAAAGACAGCAAGACAGAAAAGATATTAAGTGAAACATACAGGCAAAACCAGACACACACATCTAATAATTACAAATTACACCAATTTGTTTTTTCAGATTAATTTCTGTCTAAAAAGAAACGCTACATATTCCTTTTTCTCCCTCAGGACACACAGTCCCTGCTCACCTTTCTCAGGAGACAAGCCGCGTTCCCCAGCATCATGCAAACACCTGCCCCGCAGCAGAAACGCTCCCTGCACCAGTCCCGTTTCCAGACCCACATCTACCCACACGGAGGTTGCTCCCCAGCCACCCCTGGGATGGTTAATAAGTGGGATTTTTGGTAGAGCTGCTTCTTTATTCTAGCTGAAAATGCCATTATACGACAGCTTTCTAAAGCTATAGTATATAGTGTAATATATATAATTATTATAATAGATATTTTATGTAATTATGATAATATATATAATTTTTATATATATATATAGTCTAAAAGCTATAGGTTATTGTTAGCATTCAGAGACCCAGCCAGGTTTGAACTTCTCAGGGAGAATCCCGTGCCCGGGCTGCGATGCCCAGAGCTGAGCCAACTTTGCAGCGTTTCACAACAGCAAGTGACAGAGGGTTGTGGCAGCAGAAGGGCACATCTGGCTCGTCCTACCTGCTAAATTCAAGACTGCCCCAGCTGCCTGTGACTTCTGATCCACCAGGCATTGTTGCAAGACTAGAACAAACCGTATCCTTCAAATTAAAAGAACTCATTTACTTAGGGTTTGGGATTTTTTTTTTTTCTCCCAAAATAACAGAATTCGAATATATTATTTGAAAAAATACATTTTCGTTTTCCACCTCACTGCGTCCAATGATTGCGGTGTGATTATTAAACACTTCATAAATAATAATGTGACATTTTCAGATTGTGCGTCTGATTAAGCAGCCATTCTTCTCTCCCTGGCTGCGAGCGTGGACAGATGAGATTGCTGCAGACGCCGCACGCTTTGTGGCTCCTTCCCCGGGGACTGGGGATCAGAAGTCGCCCCTGTAACCCAATTAAATCTAAGAGGATATGAGCTGATCACTTCGGGCCGGCTCCAAAACTCAGGGCCATGGAGAGGGAATCCTGACAGGAACTTCTCTGACCCCTGAAGGCAGCGTGATGCATTTTCTAAGGAGGGTGTTTTACAGTGAGTCACTTTCTCTGCAGTGGGTAAGGATTTAACTCAATTATGGTTCAGTATCAGGACGCCTGCTCCCAGAGCAAACAAGCGGTTCCAGATGAAGACAGGACTAAATCCAGGGAACTGAAATAGAAGAGAAGATGGGTTTCATCTGAAAGCAAAAAAAAATGAACCTGAGAGATAAATACTCTCCCAATGAGGGATCAGAGTCCTTTGAGGATCAACGCGTTGCAGAAACCCTCCGAAAAAGTTTACTGTCCCTTTTTCACATTAAAAAAAAAAAAATTAGTGAAGTTATTTATTAAATAAAGAGCTAGAATCCAGTGGCATTTATCCTCTGGTTATTCTAGTGCCTAAGATGCAGCTGTGCCTCTCCGAGCTGTCACAGGGAGCAGCGCAGATGCCGGCGGAAGGGACAATCTCCCCAAATTCTCTTTTGCCTGATACAGCATCCGGATGAGTTAATCCCGGTCAGAAAACCCAAATGCTTACTTTTTTTTTTTTTCTGAGCACAATCACCATTTCAGAAAAATGACCAAAGCAAGCGGCCCCTCTCCCTAAACCCTCCCAACCATCTGTCTGGATATTACTGACCTTTAATATTATGCAGGCGGGAGGTGGAAAGGACAGGATAAGAACGTGGGGGGGGGGGGTGGAGGGAGAGGTGTGGAAAAATGTCATTGCTGTAACAATGGCTTATTGCATTTGGATAATCTCGCTCCTTGTACCGCTGCTAACGTGGTAATCCTTCTCCACCTACTGTATGTCAATAATGCAATAACCGCGCTCTCCCCCTGCATCAATAACACAACAGCCGCTCTCCGCTGTCGGCGGCACTGATGAATTCTAGAATGGCAACAGCTCAGATGGCCCGTGCTTGCTCGTCCCTGCCTCCCACCCTCATTACATTTTAATTTCGCTTTAAAGACAGTCGCTATCAGCATTGTTTGGCTATAGCTTCTGCAAAATAAGACCAGGCTGTGTTTGAACTCAGGAGGTTCCTCGGCTCAGCACAGGTGCCAGGATAGTTTCTACCAGAATCAACTCTTTGTATATCCTCAGCTGAAAAATCAAGGCAAGATTTGCCAAAGACTTAACTGGCCACCAGTTTAACGTATTCTCCAAAGCCGCTCAAAGCTCAGCGTTTCTGAAAGTGCTTCAGTGGATAGACGGCGGGTCAGATTCTCGGCTCACTGTCCCCACTGCAGCCTTCAGACCTGTGCTAATTACACTGACACCAGTCCACCAGCCATTGATTAATCAGTGTTAGTTTAAAGCATAAACATACACCAGTGCTTTCCATAGACATGTTAAGCAAATTGTGGTTAAAAAAAAAATTGATACAATAACAGCAGCTAAAAAATAGTTAAAGCCAAGTGATGTGACAGATCAGAAAAAAAAAAAAAAGATCTGAAAGCATAATCAAGTAAGCTTAATATCAGGGAGCATATGGTGAAAAGATCTTGTAAGAGAATCCTTAATACTACAGTGGGCCTCACACACTGATTAATATCACCTCCTCTGTATAGTCTAGCATGGATGGATTCAAGAAGCTGATAATTTTCAGAAATGCCGCTCCACGTAATGATAGAAGATGAGGTTTTGTGAGTTATGTTGAGAATTATTGGCAAAGGTTAGGTGATTTCCCACCGGTGCTAGAGGGAAAACATTGCTTGCAAATTACCGGCATTTGTCAGTACTAATACCACATCCCCCAGCCACCCAAACTGTCAACATTAATAGGTGTCTTTACAGCAAAAAGGGGTGACGATAGTCAGACTCGATCAGACCTTGCAATGAGAAGAGGAGCGTGACACAGAGAGTAAAGACACGGAAATGTGCTCGCGGTGCCTCTTGCCTGAGCTCCCAACATCCCCCCCATCGCCGTGTGGGTGGCACTGCTTACCACGCTCTGCCAATTATCACATTTGCTTCCCCCTTCGCTCTCCTTCCCATCTCTCTTTCATTCCCCGGGTAGGTTTCGTTAAGCCTCTTCCCAGGGAGGTGGTGGAGTCGCCATCCCTGGAGGTATTTAAGGAATGTGTAGACATGGCACTTCAGGGCATGTTCTAGTGCCCCAGATTGTTGGTTTACGTCTGTTTGGGGGTGGCTGTGGTGTGTGGTTGTGGGTGTTTGTTTTGGTTTGGTTTTGGTTTTGGTGTTGGTTTGGGGTTTTTTGTTTTGTTTTGTTTTTTCTTTTTGTTTTGTTTTGGTTTTTTTGTTGGTTGGACTCGATGATCTCAAAGGTCCCTTCCAACCAAGAAGATTCTGTGATTCTGTGATTCCACCCTCTCTCTCTCCAGTGACTGCTCTGGTTTCACCTCATCTATCATTAGCGTGGTGCTGCTTTCTCCAAGAGGCAAAGGCAAGATGCAAGATGCTGATGCAAGGTGCAAATACGAGATGCTTACCCGAGAGAAAAAAAAAGCAAGATGCAAGGTAGGAAAGGTTTCCTGGTGCCTGGGTACTGCCAGGCCTTGGTCACTCTCCTACCAGTCCCCTGGACAGCCCTTGGGCAAGCAGTGCTTGGATCCCACAGCCCTGCTCCCCGGGAACAGGGTCAGAGACAAGGGTCCTTGCCAGGCTTCCAGTAACTTCTCCCCCACCCGGGCACAGCAGCAGCAATATCTATCCCTTGCAATGTATTACTCCCTGTTTAAATCTTGAAAGCTTTCAAGATTTGCAAGGTTTGGGTGAGCCTGGGGAACAACTTAACATGTAACCTTGTTTACCTGGTCTGGGAGCGCAGATATCCTCAGATAAAACCAGCACAGAGAGAGCTATGGTCGCAGAGGTCTGCACTCCTGGCAGGACAGCAATCATCGCCGGTGCCCAGCAATTAATAAGTGTTTTGCTGAGGAGTCACTAACGTGTCTGCCCTCCTCTCTTTCCCTCTGCACATCATGGTAACCCACCATCCACTCCTCCAGCACTTGAAATTCAGATCGAGTGACCTGTCTTTGTTTCAAGCAGGCAAAAAACCCCCACGACTTCGCTCCCTACATCTTCGTCTTTCAGGCCTGTGCAACCGGGGACAGGGCTCGGCTTTGTCCCTAAGTTAACACAGAGTCTGACGTGTGGTTTGGTTCAGCCGTACCCCCACCAAGGAGAGCATATAAAATACAGACATCTGCTCTCCCGAGCCTTTCAGCACCAGAGGTAGCATTAATTTAGGTCGGCCACAACCAGAGATAAAAGTAATTTCCATTCGACTCCTCCTTCTGTCAAACCGAATAAAATATAGTTCACTTATTCACCTCGCCTGGCCCCTTGGTGATTAACATTAGCAAATGCAATCAGCCCGTGACCACGTCGCCACTCCGCATTAATGCAAAACCGGGGGAGGACCCCGTCCACTATCAGCACAAAAAGAGAGCCTTTACCTTTTAATGTGCTCATTCTTCACATGGCTGCTAGCGATAAAAGGAGCCGTCAAAACAGAGAGACGGGACAGCCCAGGAGGAGATAGGAGATTTCTGCTGATTTCTCAGGGAAAGAGGGAAAAAAAAAAAGCACGGAGCAAGCACTACGCACATCCTCAGCAGTTTGGATGAGGATGGAGCAGCCGAGGCTCTGGCAGGGCATCTTTGTTATCCTAACTCCATTTTCAGGGGTGCCACCGTGCCCTCGTCTGCCGCTGCCCCCTCCCCGCTGCCCCGCAGGCTGAGCTTCCCAAGCAGGTCCCACCACAGATCCTGCCGAGGAGCACAGCATGTGGGAAGAGACACAGAGAAGGCTCCCGTGGTGCCTGGGAACACTGCTCAATTTTGCAGTCCCGCTCATTTGCACACCCCATCATCAGCCAAAGCTACTTTTCCCGGGGGCAGGGTGATTAGTACTTGAGACTGGCGGTTTTTAGCAGTTTTCCCCACTGTTGCAGGTGGCCAATACACCATGAAGTACAGAATGGAAGCCCTGGGCTCATTTCCCCCTCTCCTCGCTGGCAGTTAGGGGCAGGCTGGACACAGGGCGCTCCTTGCACATCTCTGCTCTGGCAACTTCAAACACAGACACAAATGCTCTTTCTGCCAACACTAAAGGGCCAAACCCCCAACAACCACAACACGGTTTGCATCTGAGGAGTGTTCGTTCCTTGGGTTGTAAAACCTCTTATGTCGTCACCACTGAGCTATGAAAATATGAAAAAAGTACCAGGTTTAGTGCTAAATATCTCATTCTGGCCCTGCCTGTGATATCCCGGTTCTGGGGCACACAACCATACATCTAGATAATCTAAGAATTAATAATCTGGTCTTTAACAGCATCGTTCACCTCGATGGGTGAAATGGCACAGGGGTGGCTCCCCCCGGAGCGGGCTGCGGGTGTCTCTGGGTGCAGCAGCACTAAGGCGTGAAAAACTGCGTGCAGAAGCTCAGCCCACATTTTGAAGACTTTTTTTCCCTTAAAAATATTTTCTATGATCAATACTTGGGTAACAACTTGGCTCGCTGTTTTAAGGCAGTTGAATTCATTATTATTCTCAGATAACATTAAATCCTCAAATACAAATTTTTTTTTCTTTTTTTTCTTCTTTTCCTTTCTTTCACTACACCCTCCTCTTTGGCAAATAGGACTCCCAAGTCCCTTCTGATCACTAATAACATGGGCTTTCATTCCCTCTTGGAACAAGTGAAATTTCTTTGACGTCTTAACTTTGCACAAATAGATTTTAATGAGGGAATATCACCTTGCCTTGAGCTAACTCTCTTCCTTTGCTCTTCCAAGGCTTTTGTAGTCATTCCCTTACAACTTACAGAACATTAAAGTTCAGCAAAGTGTTTGAACACTGCATACCATTTCCCCAGGAACTTTGTTTATTCGCTTCAGACTGTCACAGGAGGGACACGCTTTCAAAGATATGATGTAAATCAGGCAAAGGAAGAACATCTTCTGCAGCCCTCCATTGTCCTGACACGGTCTTTCATGTCTGCTCAGGGGATTGCACACAAAAGCACTTCCCATTGGGTGACAACCAGGGTGATGCTGCTCATATAAATAAGGCTCTGAAGTTCTGGTGCACTCAGAAGAGCCGTGAGAAGCCTTAAGTATAACCTGAGTAACACACACTTGTCGAAGGGATCAGGAAGGGATGTGGAAGAGAAGATCTAGCTATTTGCCAGAGGATGTATCAGTTCAAGTTCAAGCTCGCTGTAGACTAAACGAAGACAACAGCCAACAAGGACATCAGCCTCGAAGTTCTGAAATCAGAAGAGGATATGAATCTGCAGTTAAGAAATACTGATCCTGTGGTCAAATTCCTCTCCATGCTCCTCCCAGAGCACAAAGGTGAGACAACAGACTAAGAAGCCAGGCAGGTCCCATGCTGGCACTTCGAGCGAGGTTCCAGCACAGAGAGACACCAAGGGATGGACTTTTCTCAGCACAGTTGTCCTCTGGGGTGGAGGAAAGTGTCACTGTGAAACGTGGCAGAGCACTGAGATCCTGGGCAGACGTTCACTGAACCCATGAGTGGGATTCAGCTGTCCCCCTGCAAACCCTTCCCCTTGCTGATAATTTACTGTAATTAAACCATATGTAAAATTCTGTCACTCTGTCAGAAGCAGAGACCTTCTGCTGCCCATATGGCAGAAAGACAAATGAAGGGCAAAGCTCACAGGAAGAAGGCAAACTTTTGCTTCTTGATTAAGGAATGGTGAAGACACCTTCCATAAATGCGTCTGCTGGTGCTCAGGTGACGTGACATATGAGCGAGATCCATGGTGAGACACGATGAGTCCCCAAGAACAGTCAAGAAACCAGTTGGTGACCACAGGCTCTGTGTCTCCACTTCCCCTGTTGCTGTAGGAACGGGGTGTTATCAGCATCAGGCCTTATCCCTGGCAGAGATTACTGATGCTCGGGGCTTGCTCGCTCCCCGGGCTTACACCTACATCTAAGGGGACAGCAGCTGTGGGAGGCTGAGAAACAGCCAGGCTCTTCTCAGTGGTCCCCACTCAAAGGACAAGAAGCAATGGGCACAAATTGAAGCACAGAAAAATTCTGTTTAAATGTATGGAAAAATATTTTATGGTGAAGGTGAAGTGCGGGAACCAGTTGCCCAAAGGAGTTGTGGAGGCTCCATCCATGAAGACATTCAAAATGAGAGGGGACGTGGTCCTGGGCAGCCAGATGGCCCTATCTGAGCAGGGAGGGATGGACTAGATGATCTCCAGAGGTCTCTGCCACCTCAACCGTTCTGTGAGTCTCTGAGATGAATCCATGGTGCTATGGAGTGTGAGGTGGGGAGCCTGAATTTCGAACACTTCCACCTGTCAAAACTGAAATTATTCCAATTTCTTAAAATACAACAGAAAGGCGGGTTCTCAGCTTATAGACAATTTCTTTCTGCAGACTTGCCAGACAGGAGAGACAAATATTTTGCTGTTGTTGATCTAACTGCACTCCAACAAGTGCAACAACAGAAAACTAAATAAGCCCAAGCCTTTCACAGAAGCTACAGACAAACATTAGCTGATGCCTTTTTTAAAATTGTAAATATATAAATAAGGGCAAGAATCTGGAGACTAGTGCAATAGAAACAGAAAGCTGATTCAGCAGAACAAGGCGTAGTCATAAAAGATTTATTACGCTTTATCAGCAATATCCACAGTCTTTCTGTGATTAGAGTTGCATTGTGTGTAATTATCTTATAGAAATTCTGCTCTTTGATGTGCTTTATCCACCATGCTGAAATACAGTTCAATTCTAGTGGGTTTTCATGGTTGACTGGAATTTACATTAATTCCTTTGGGCCTGCAGGGCCAGCCTGGTCTGTCACTAGCAAGCTCTTCATAAATATTCATATGTGTGTATATATATATATAAATTCTGTAATATCCAACACACTCTGGCCCAAAAAAAAATAGGGGAAAACAAAGAGTCTGACTTCCCAGGAATGATCTTTGCTTTGTATTCCATAGCCCAGCCTTTCCTCCCTTTTACCACGAATTAGAGTGCGATTGAAATGTTTACAGTAATTTGCAAGCAGAGGTTACACTCTGCTTTTAATTTAAAATGGCCGAGCAAATTGAGGAAATGATTTCATCTCAGTTCATTAAGCTTGATTTTTCTCAATCAGAAAAATGTTCCCTTTTTATTTTGCTTTTCAAAGTTCACTGATTTTTTCCTTACCCCCTATGCCCATAAATGGTTGCTATCAGCCAGGAAAACTACAGGTGTTTGCAGGCCAACCTGTATAAGATGCAAATGCTTAAAACTACCTTGGTTGTGTACCTGATTGTGCTTTTGTGGGTTTCAGCATGGGGGAAGTAATCACCTTCAATGGGAGCAGAATCAATTTTCTGAATAATCGCTTAATCCTTGGGAGATGCTCAGTACCGTGCAGGAAGGGAAAAAGAATGGAGAGCAATGGGGGACATGGGTTTATAGAGTTTGGGGGTTTTTATAAGCAAAGCTCATTTTGCTCCCATGGTTGATAACTAAATGGAGGCTACTCTGATTAAATACGTTCAAATGACGCTCAAAATCGTAGCTCTGTGACATTTCAGGCAGCAGATACAGTTAAAGTGAACATAGAACACATAATTATGTCTGTTCCGCATTAATCTCACCTCTGTCACGCACCTACAGGTGTTGTTCCATGGATACCATTTGGTTTTCGATTGAGTATCTGGTATTAGAAGAGATGGAACTTAGACATTTCTAATTCAGAGGTGGAAAAAAGCACAGAACTAACGAGCATAATCCATCATTGCAAACAGAAGGGTCAGGCCACCAGCGGGTCTGATCCCTTCCCAGACCTGGAGAAGCCACGAGAAACCAGCAAGTGTGGTCCACAGAAACCAAACGGTGTCATCAAAGGACAGACCTTGTTTCTGCAGGAGCCTCACTGGTCCCCTTCAGCAGGACCAGAGGTGGTGGATCCCCATGTTCACCACTTGGCCAGGCTTCCCAAGCTAGAGTGTGATTCTCCTTGGCCAGTGTAACTCCAGCACCTTCACGTGTTGCAGCTTGGGAGCTTATTCCACCATCAAACCATCAGGAATGCGTGGCCAACCTTTTCCTTTATAACTGCAGGGAGCACTTCACCATCTACCCATTGATTTCTAAGGTGTACATCCAATTAGATTAGATTCCAGGCCAGTTCAAGGAGGGAATAACATCCTTCATTACCAACTTGACTGATCCTCACCTCTTTCCAACCAGCCCTTCTGGGTTCGTTCTGTTCTTCTCTTCAACTCTTCTATGGCAGGTTTCCTTAACAACGCAAAACCATCAATACCCAGATAAATAATTGGTGGTGGTTGTGGTGTTCAGAAGATCTTGACTTGCTTGTGGGAGGGGGAATGATAAATCCCTTTTCCTAACGGTGCATCCACTCTGCTTCTCAGGAGATGAGGGGTGATGGAAGGAGGAAATGGCCCAGGTTCTCTACTTGTGGGTGTTTATCTGAACAGAGGTGAGTTTAACCACCCTAAATGGCAGCTGAGGAGGTTTGACATAACTACGCGGGCGGGTTTGGGGGCAACAGACGCCGGTAAGAAGCCTCTGTGTTGTGAGAAGAGAGGGAGAGAGGAAATCAATACATTGGAGTAAGAATTGAAACAAGTTAAGAGCTCTATGCTTATTAGCTCCTCACAGCAAAATAATCTGCCATTGAAAGCAGACAGGGAAGAATATCAGAATGACTGTAATGGAACACAGATTGGTTTAATAGTATCAGAAACTCTTTTGAAGGCAGCTGTGTAGCTTAGAGCAGGTGGGTGCAACTCAACAGGGAGGCCTATCTCTAGGTAGAGACTTTGTTAAAGAGAAAAAATAAGGGGGGGGAGATGTGAGGGAGGAGGAGGGAGAAATTGAAATTCTGTTGTCAAGTAACATCACGCTTTAATTTCATGCCACATTATGACAATCTGGTCTGTGAGGCACTCCCAGTGTGTGGCTGCAGAGCGGCTGTATTACAGCTTCTGCTTGCAAAGCTGATAGGCCCGGGAGACCTGCAGCCCTCAGCTAATTGTAAACCCGATTAAATAGCAGTGTGAAGAAGTTTGATTAATTCAATCTATCTCCATGCATCAAGACCAGCACCAGACGTGGCGTGAGCCCCAAATCTTTGGAGTATCAAGTTCTTTGTTCTTGGTGTTTAGACTAAAAAAAAAAAAAAAAAAAAAAAAAAAAACTAAAATGAAGCACAGAAAAATAATGAAATTATAACGTTATGACACGATGAAACATAAGTGACAATTCTACTTTGCTTCCTAGAAAATCCCCAACCTTTCTCCCTTTAAAAAATAGTGCATAAAAAAAACCATTTCAATTAGCATCTTTATGCGCTTACCCAGATAAATTACCATACTAATAAACTTCTGATAGACTTTCAGGGGCTGCTTAACCAAGGGCTTCTGATCCAGCTGAATTCATGGTCTCTTGGACAGGAGGGATTTGGACTTGATTAATTTTAGTTGTTTCAATTGCAATGAAACTGTCAGTTGCTCTCTCTCTTCCGAGCACGTGTGAGACAGAGGAAGAGGATGTAAAGAGAGACTGTTGCTGATAACTTGGCTGGTGAGACTGACCTTTTGGAAACCACAGCATGCGGTGCTCTCTGCGCCGAGCGATGCAATTTTGTGCCATTCCCCAGCAATACATTCAATCCCGTTATTTTACACGACCGATAAATGCTTACAACACTGCCTTCCACTGACTGAAATACCGTGAGGCTGGCAAACGGTATATCCAACTCATGAAGTCGTGACTTTGAAGAGCAATTTTGACCAAGACAAGTGTGAATATTCTTAGGGGACATTTTTACTTTGCATGTTCCTATTTGGACGTGCAGCTGCGTGTGCTGGAAGTCTTTGGGTCTTTTTCCCCACTAGGCAGGGCCTTCATACTTCATACCTTTCCAGCATCAAAGAACTGAGGGATTTTCCCATGCTCAATTTGCAGAGAAAAGAGATAGCTAGTCAAGTTGCTCTTTGCAGCTTCTTTTAGTCTTTTACTACCTACAGAAAATAGTTCAAGAGAGAGTGAGATACTAATTTCTGCCTCATGGAGTGACCTGCACACGTGCCTAATGCTCCCTTTTCACTCTCTTACAGCCCACTGCATGAGAAGTGGCTCAGCTCCTCCTGCATCGCGACTTGTAATGACACCGGCAACACAGCCATACAAAGAGTAATATTAGATTATTTCTGTTATTCATCAGTATCACGGTTGGACAGAATCCTCTTAAATCTACCTAAAGTGGCTTCCCATGGATGCTAGCGCTACCACCAAAAAATAATATATTATGCATACATGCATAGCTTCTCAACTACCCACTGGCTGGTTTTTGTGTACGATTATAAAATACCTGCATGACCCTCCTAAATTGAATATGATTTGATGGCAGAAGCTGAGCAACGGCAGTACTCAGAAGCCTTAAATATTTCAGAAGCCTTCTCCCTCCTCTTCCTTTTCTCCCCCACTAGCAACACAGAGGACTTCCCAGGCCCCACCACACTCCTGGAATGCATTCTCTCAAAAACCCACTGAACCTCGAATTATTATTCCATGGTGAGAAAGGCAGTGAACAGTAGAAAATGACAGTTTACCCAAATGGAGGTGAAAATGCACTTTCTCCTGTACTTAAGAGAAATAACAGCTTTCAGCAAAGATCTAAATCCTAGCAACAAGCACTACATAAATGCAAAAAGGTCATCTCTTTTTTAGAGAAAGGTTACTTTGCTGAATACATACTTTAAAAAAAAATCTACTGAAGGAAATTAAGCTTGGTAACATTTCTGTTGTATTTGCCGATGCAGAGAACAGATCTGTGCACTAAATTCTCGTGCAAGAATGTGAAGGAAGGTTGATTATAATGAATAATTTTCTTCTTTGAGAGATACAAGGAAGAGAATCGAAGATGTGTTTCAAACAAATAGCTATTTGAAAACAGAATTTGGGCTCTGCTGAGCAGAGTGCTGGTTGTCAGCTGTGAATTCACCTGGATGGCAACAGAGGGGGACCTTACCCACCCTGCTAGAAATGGCCAGAATGAGGAGTGCTCCTGCACCCCTGATGCAGTCACACAACTTGTTCCTTGTCCTTCTCCCCTACCCAGACCAGCGTCTGCCTTGGCTGAAAAAAATGCTTGGGGTAAAATTCTGGTTCCAGTAAAAAACACAGCAAAACCTCCTTTGCCTTCCAAAGAGACAGAGGACCCCAAAGTTTGGGAGATGGCAGGCTCCAAATCCAAGACCTTCCTGTTTGAACAGAGAAGCAGGCAAGGGGTATGGAGAGAAACAAAGGCACAGAGGGCTGATCTGCGTAAATCCTTATTAAGCAGGAAAGTACATAAGAATATGTTTAATTTTACTCCTAGTCAATAAAGTAAGAGGCTCTGCCAGCCAGGTTGGGTAAGCTGCTGTTCAGAGAGAATCATCACAAGGAAGACAGAGGAATAAGACGATGAAGCTAGATGCTGAGGGGAGAAAGGAGGGAATACAGAGCAGAAAGTCTCTCAAAAACACCCAGAAAGTCCCAGTCCTGCAAAGGACACCAAGAAAAATACAGTAATTATGGGCTGCATGAAACAATGACTTCAAAACACTTGAGCCTGATGCAGAAGGATTCTGGTGGGCAAAATGAAGCAAGGAAAAATCCACAAGGTTTATTATCCTGGTTTAGATACATTTCTTTAATTCTTACATGATTCAGTACAAAATCATCTTCCCTTGACCAAGCTCCATCTCCAAGATAACAACTGTGTAAAAACAACCATGCTTAAACAGACATATGCAACAATGGTCTAGGCTTCTTCTCTAGGTCTCTTCTTGTCTTTGAGTGCAGCTCTGCCCCACTGAAACCAGTTGGAAACTCCTGTTGACTTTACTGGGAGCAAGGATTACATTGTCTTCTGGGGAAATAGAAATAGTTACCTTTAGAGCCGGTAAAAAATGGAGGATAGAAATCTCTGGTCAATAAGAAGCTAAGCCTAAGAAAATAAAAATGCAATTCTGTGTCACCTTGGAAAGATCAACATCATTTGTCATGTGGTGTTTATTCAGCAGAACAACAACTGCCTTTGTGCTTTTAAAGGGAAATGAAAGGAGAAAGTAGCAGGAGGGGGGAATGGGGGAGATCTGAGCACAGGAATGTACTGCCACTCCAGCCTGCTATCATTAAACCACATCAGAACTTCATAATCATGGTGTTTAATTAAACAACAGAGGCATGGGTTTATGCATTAATAATGAGGCCTAGCACTTTAGCATGTCAGGCTAAATACAGTTTTAAATTAATAATGTAGCACCGCGGCATTAGTGAGAAAATGAAATCTTATTAACAACTTAATAAAGTCCCTTATTTGCTAAAGTTCTAGCTCTCGGGGAACAGTGTTATAGCAAAGCATTTGCATCCCTTAAGGGGGCAGATGGGAGGAGGTGCTGCCTTCTCACACCCTCCATAATTCCATTATATATAGCTAGCATAGTCACCAAATATTGCCTAATGTCTGCCAAATAATGCCGTATGTTGCTTCTAAACCTAGGTGTGACGTGCTGGATAATCTGCACACGCTCCTTTTATGCACCCAGGAAGGGCATTTACTCACTTTTTTCTATTACTGTACCATCTTACCAGGCAACACTGGAGAAAAAGTATGGAACTCTAGCCCTGTCTACAATATCAGTGCTCTACAGTCATTTGTGTGTGATGGTCTCAGGCCCCAGGACTGCAAACACTGCTATTTTGAAGATGAGGAACTGAAGCACAGAAAGCAGCTGAGAGCAGGAGGAGTAACAGAAAGCTATTGATTTACTGTGGCTTACAAGGTTACCACCCATCAGCTGGTCCCTAATAACTGTCTATATCACCATTCTTGGACCACTCTCCAATTTAGGGCGGTTTATTTTCGGAGCAGACTCAGAGTGCCCATGATGAGGTACTCCAGCTCTGCTGATAGGCACTCATTTATTAAGTTGCCAAAACTCTAGCACTTTATAACCAGGGTTTCACAAGCCTTTAGCTTCCCGAGCCCCATCTATTTCAAAGGCCTGGGCCACCTCAGGCACACAGCGAATGGGTAAAAGACTAAAGCCTGGAGCCCCATCTGCTCAGCCCTACGGCAGAGTCTGAAGCCCAGGGCCAGGTTTCTGTTGGTCCGTGTGTTTGCCACAAATTTATCTACCTACTTCCCTCAAATCCAGAGAAAGAATTCTTTTCCCCCTCCTCTACCAACGGTCAGCTCTTCTGCCATCCAAGTAAGGGGTCTCTCCCCACTGGCTTTCCCATCTGTCTTGAAAGTCCCCCCTGGTCTTGCTTTGCTGAGGAGACAAAGAACGGGCTACAGGACCATAACAAAGTCAGTAACAGGGGGACAAGATCCAAAGCCAATGAGCTGACTTCAAACGGCTGAGCATTAAGGCCACAAAGAACTGGCAGCAGCAAAACCACAAGCCATGGCCACTAAATTCAAGGGAGATCATAAAAAAGAAGATGACCAGAGATGGGAACAGGCAAGGTACATAGAGCTAGGAGTCAGTTGAAGAAGGGCCTCTCTAGGATATAAAATACTGATCATACATGTTGTACAGTTTGAAAGCTATTGGTTTGGAATGGAAATCAGCCAGCAACACCACTGACTGCCGCAGGTGGGAGTGCAGAAAAGCAGTGGGCCAAATCCTGCCTTTGGTTATGCCCATGGGACCCTAGAGCTCTTTCCTCTTCTGTCCTCAAGTTGTTTCTACTCACTAACTTTGCTCTGACTTTGTTGGACAACGTACCAACATAAATAATCTTTTAGAGAGCTGGGAGAGAACGTGGATGACGGGTGGCAGACACATATACACCTCTGCAGCCTTTGGATAAAACCCTCGCAAGCCCCCTTCTCATGGTGACAACTCCCTTAAAAAGCATGGTCTCCCATATCCAAGGCTTCCAAACTTCCAGTTACATTTTCCGTGTGTATCCTGCTACAGAGAGAATACTGATCTTGCAGAAGCTGAGCCGGAGACTCTCACTGTGCCCTTTTTTCATTCAGTTACTGCCCAGATCTCTGGAATGAGGGGGGAGATGGGGCAGAACGATAACTGGGGTTCTCTGAGATGAAACTGAAAGCGGGGAGTGGATTTCTTTGCAAAGCCCGTGCGCGTTGGGAGCCCTGATCTGCAGGCAAAGGCCACCCCTCCATGCCTCTCCCGCCTCCGAGACCTGGGGATGGGGGCTTCACTTAGGAGCCACGGAGTTCATGGGAAGAAGCAGCCTGTGCAAGGTTTGTGCAAGTGAAACGTCTAAGACATAAAAGTCATCTCGGCATGCCTTGTCTTCCATCTCCTCGTGTTAAATAATAAATAGAAACCTAATGGAACTGAGTGTGACTGCAGGAAGCAGCGTGAAGCCAGAGTAGACCTGCATCTTCCCCCTTACTTCATCATCAGTGAGTACATGGGTCACTGGTGAATGGGATCTAAGTAAATCTCCATCCTTTTTATTCTGTCTCTATACTCAGCCTACTGCAATAGGACGTGGCTCAAACTCACACCTCTCTGCTACAAAAAAAACCCTAAATACAAATGCTACAAATGATCTCATCAAAACCCCTTATGTTTTTTCTCTGAGCTCAAGAAAACTTGAGGAAACAAAGTTTTTCATTCTAGAAATCCTTCATTTGCTTTTTAATTGTGCGGTGGGATGTCTTGGGATCTGGTCTTTTTCTCCCCCTTTTTTTAATTTTCTATTTATTAATATTTAATCTCTGCACGGTGAAGAGGAAAATCATTTCTGCAATAACATCAGAAGGGGAGGGTTAGAAATCAATAGCCAAGCTCTCACAAGACACATTCAATCCCTTCTTAATCCATTTTCGACGGTTCCCCTGTCTTATTAGAACAGCCAAGTTTTCCCACACTCGTTAGGTTGGGTTATTCACGTTGCAGGAGGCAACTGAAAGCATCCAGAGAAGCAGAAACCTCCTGAAAGGCAGGAGAGAGAACAGAGCATTTGTCTTTGGGAGAGAAGACCTTACTCTGAACACAAATCACTACTCTAAAAACCTTCTGATAGAAAGCCTGGCCCCATTTCTTTGAATCATGACATGTCCCGCATCCACCATCAGCCCTGACGCACACTGGAACGTCTTTCCATTTCAATTTTTCTTCAAGGCCATCTGTCACATCCAGATCTCTCAAGTATCACGTTCACCAGTGCACGGGTCAGTTCTGCAGAGGAGGAAGAGCCAAAGAGCCATACTCGATGGGAGAAGCCGGTGTCTTAGAAAGCCAGTGGTGAGCAGGAGAGTCCCCTGCACCTGGTGGTCTCAGGGAACCGGGAAGGAAGAACAGGAAAAGGAGACTGGGACTTGGGAAAAGCAAAAACTGTGTATCATAGAATCACAGAATGGTTTGGGTTGGAGAGAACCTTAAAGATCATCCCGTTCCAACCCCCCTGCCCTGGGCAGGGACACCTCCCACCAGACCAGGTTGCTCAAAGCCCCATCCAGCCTGACCTTGAACCCCTCCAGGGATGGGGCAGCCACAGCTTCTCTGAGCAACCTGAGCCAGGGTCTCACCACCCTCACAGCAAAGAAGTTCTTCCTAACATCTAATCTAAATCTCCCCTCTTTCAATTTAAAACTGTCCCTCCCCAGCTTTCCTGTAGCCCCTTTAGGGACTGGAAGGGGCTCTAAGGTCTCCCCGGAGCCTTCTCTTCTCCAAGATGAACCCCCCCCCCAACTCTCTCAGCCTGTCCTCACAGCAGAGGGGCTCCAGCCTTTGCAGTGTCTTCGTGGCCCTTCGTACATCCAGTTTCTATACCCAGTATCCCATCTTCAAGCTTAAACTGGAGCTAGATGAAAGAGAGGTTGATGCCTCCTTGCTCTTGTAAGGGGCAGGGGCTACCGTGGCCCTGTGCAGCACATCCGAGGCTACTCCAGTGTGGTCCTATCCCTCCCCAGGCCATCTACTGTGCTAACCCCCCCCCCCCAGCTCTACCAGTTGGCCGTGGGGCTGCAGCCGGAGCTGCCTGAGCCCGGCTGATGCAAGGAGAGCCTTTGCCAGCAGAGGGAACTGCAGACCAGAGAATCTCCATCTCTCCTTCCACGCTGAAACACCCATCGAAGCCTGGAGCTACGGAGCCTCTTCTCCCCTGCCTGGGAGAGAGATGTTCCAGGCATCTCTGCCGGAGCTTTTGACCAACCTTCTGCTTGTTGGTTTCGTTGCTGAGGGCTGTGTGTGTATGGGGACTGTGAAAGAAATCCATTCAAACAGGAAACCGTTTGAAAACTCTCTGATTACGGTATTAAAATAGAAAAAAAAAATCCTTCAAATCCTTATACCTATCTTCTTGCTGCCACCTAGTGAAGGGGAAAAAGTATGACTATCTGAGTGACATAAGCAGAGCAAAACCTATCCCAGAGGCCTGTATTTGTTAAACAAATTCTTAATTTGAATAAACTGCTTCAAAATAACCTTTAAAGTTGCACGAAGCTCTGCTCCTTCGCTGTTGGAAGCCTCCTTCAGAAAGCGCACTGCTAGGTCCTTGAGGGGACAGCTACTGACGGAGGCCTTACTTCAGCATCACTTGGTTTTTTGAGTGTTTTGTTGTACTGAAACTCTTTGGGGTGCTTTTATAAGCTGTAGGGCTTGTGGTAGTCTTTGCAGGATCAGACAGTACAGGAAGAGTTCACTGTCTTTCATATTACCTTGAATACATAGTTATTATAGCCACTGCGGCAGGGAGGATCATAGGCACAGACTCTTTACACACCCACCCACCATCTCAGGCGGGTTTGGTAACCAGGATCCAACTCCTTAGTGAGCTTCAGAAGTTTTATATCCAAAGTCCTGTGGCTTAGCCGTAAGATTTTCCTTCCCTAAAATAAAAATGGTATGTTCCTACATCATTCAGGGATTTTTGGAGAGGAGAGCCTCAGCTGTGTGATAGACAGGTGACAGACAAGTAGTCAGCAGAAACACTAACACTTCAGCAGCTCCAGTTCTTTTTACACTCCTGTCACACTTCCAGGCGACAGCCGTGACCTCCAGCTAGTCCAGATCTACAGATGCCAGGTTGGACGGGGCTTTGAGCAACCTGGCCTGGTGGGAGGTGTCCCTGCCCAGGGCACGGGGTTGGAACTAGATGATCTTTAAGGTCCCT
This sequence comes from Numenius arquata, assembly GCF_964106895.1. Classification (NCBI taxonomy): domain Eukaryota; kingdom Metazoa; phylum Chordata; class Aves; order Charadriiformes; family Scolopacidae; genus Numenius; species Numenius arquata. Next base: position 3,012,154 of record NC_133587.1, on the reverse strand, counting down.
TCCAACTCTAACCATGCTGTGATTCTGTCTGGCCAGACGCCTGCCAGACTGAGCTCTGCTGGCTTTTCCCTGCCTTGAGTTTCTGTCCTCTCCCTGTCCACCATTTCCAAAGAGCTGGAACCAGCACAGCACAGCCACAGCTTGTGCTGTTTCAACCTGGTTGCTCTTGCTATCACACGCGAGGGAAGAAGTGTTCACCCTCTATTTCCAGCAGCTCCAGTTGAGCTTTCAGGGCAGAACAACTCCACTCGTCCCACCATCATTTGTACTCAGCAGAAGATGATCCATTCACACGTTTTGATGCTTGAACACCTCTTTGCTTGCCACTGTCCATGTATCCGAATAAAAGGTCCAAAGACTGACGGGCTTTCCGCAGTGACAGGCGCCACCAAGGGCAGGGTTGTACTTACAGGGCAGGTATCCAACACACAGGCTGTGGGATTCCCATCCGACACCCCAAAGCGCCCGTGGGTCTTATTGTCCCTCTTAGTCTTTTGAGTTAATTCTGATATTTTTTTCCGCTTTGCCTCCCCGTGCCTGGAAGCCGAGGAGGGGAGGTGGGTGCCCGCCGGGCTCTGAAGGAGGTGGTCGCTAGGTGTCAGCACGGGACTGTCACAGCGGCCACCGCTCCGCCCGCAGCCCGGCGTGGCCAGCCCGAAGCCCGGCGTGGCCAGCTCGCAGCGGGGCAGGGCACCGGGCACACGGCGGGGGGCCCGACACCCCCCGTCCCCGACAAAAACAACAAAATCAGGGCATATCGGTCTCTCTTAAACATCCTTCCTTCTGACCTTCTCGAGAAACGCTTTTTTGTTCTACTTTTAATATCCAAATCTGGGCGATAGGGATGGAGATGGCATTTCTCGTGGTTGCCCCCTCCTCTTTTCTGACGGAAAAAAAAAAAATCCATTTGTGAGTTGGTCCCCCCGTTACCCAGCAAAACAAAAAAAAGTTTTTAAATGCATGTGGCAGTCTTTGCAGCTAGTCTTCTTATACATTTCGATATTCGGTCCACCCCGAATCCTGAGGTCTTTTATCTGCATGTGACAGGTAACATGTAGCTTTGGTTTGTGCTCCATTGCTTAGTCCTATCTCATCCCAGTCCTCTAGACATTCAGACGGCAGACACTGGCATTGTAAGACCCGCTGGTTTACTCAGGTGCATGGCATTAAAAGAAAAACTGAATTTGAAGAAAACACATCTTTATCTTGACCCTTTTCTCCCTCTCTTCGCACCAAAACTGAAATAAACCGTATTCAAGCTCTTCCTGTAGTAGCAGGTGCTACAACCTCCAAATTCACTTTTTTTTCTCGCCTGAAGGATGAGCACGGTGTCCAAGCTGCAGCTGGGAGCCAAAGTCCCGAAACAGTCCCAGCAGCAAATGAAGGTGGGTGCAGCCCTGGTCCGGTCCCCGCATACAGTTAAGCAGCGAGTGTTTCTCTTTGTAGGCTGCTTTGCCTGGTCAAGTGAGCAGAAACCCCTTGAATTCAGGGAGGCAGACACAGGGAATCCAGTAATCAAATCATTGATGGTGCCTATTATTTATAAAATGTTTCTGACTTGAAAGAGTTTTAATAGAGGTATGGGTCCTGCCCAGAGGAACTTACAGTTACAATAACTATTATAATTGCAGTGATAATAGTCTGCTATTAGTTCTTAAATATTCACACCAAGTTTTAATATGTAAAACAGCAGAAGAAAAAATCCTACTTTAAAGCTGGCAAATACTCTACAGCATCTGATACATTTATTTCCTATTGCATATGTCCATTTTTCCCCAAAGCACTTGGAAGAGGTTTTATTTTCTGCCATGTTCTTCCAGATGAGTCACTCCCTTCTGCTATTTTTTTTTCTTTCTTTTTTGTTGTTCTAGTCCAACATAACAAAATCCAAATCAGATGTTCCTGTTTCTCAGTTTTCGGTGAGAAACCAGGTTGAATATTTTCAAAGATGCATACTCACAGTTGAAATTTGAGGGAGAAGTCCAAAACAAATTCCTCTGGGTGCATTTTTTGGTAGCACATTAAACCTGATTTGATTTCAAATTCATACAGGCTCCAAATTATTTCTCTCAGCTATGTGTTTTGGAATTACATATAAAGCAGCAAAACCTTCTGCTCTGTTCTCTTGTAGTTGATATACCTCCCAAGCTGCCCTTCGGTGTTGAAATAAGCCTTGAAGAACTCACTCATTTATTCAAGCACTAGAGAGCCTGTGTGAAAAGTGTTTACTTCTGATTTTCAGCCCACTGCCTCGCCTGGCATTCACTGTCAGATGCATATGACATAGTTAGAACGCCAACAATATTTGTAATGTGTCTTTACAACCAGAACTCTTGAAATGTTATAACGCTGCTAGTCCTTCTCATTGCAAGATCTCAACACACCACAAAAAATGTAAATCATTTCCAGCAGGGGACAATCCTGCTTTTAACAATCCCTGCTCACTGTTCTCACGGGAATGATTTATGCCAGTGATAATATACTAGTACCTCACTCCCTTCGTTTATTATCACTTGGAGCGTGGGACTGATTCCAGAGATGAGCAGAAGTTATGCTGTGCTCACCTGTATTTGAAAGTTACCGTGAATATATACAGCGATCTGTCCCAGGAGCAGTTAAGTGGCCCAATTCTCATAAAAGAATTAAGTGACTAAAACCAGTAATCAGTCTTCACGGCCTGATAAGCCCGATCAGGGTAGCGAGAAAGAGATGTGACAACATGTTCAGACACTGGAGGTGAGATAAGAGAAGATCAGTGAAAAGTATGATGGCCAGACCTTGTGCACGCTCTGCCAGGCTTGGACAGCAGCTGGTTTTATGTGCTCCGCTCCTCCGAGAGCCAGAAACGCAACCGCAACCTGCCAGACTTACGTTGAGAGGGGAGGGGAACAGCCTCACTGCAGGCAGCAGCTCTCCATCCACGGGCGAGGGTGCATGTGTCACCACAGATCTCGGCGCTCTTGGCTCTGATGGGGAGAAGGGAGAGAGACAAGCTCGTCATTTCACGTTAGCACACTGCATAAAGGGAGGTGATGGGAAGAGGACAAGCTAACCACGCTTTGTAGAGGGCCTGATAAAAACAAAACACATTCTGGAGAAAGCCTCGTGTCACCTTAACACCCAAGCCGTTTACTGCAGCAAACAACCTACCAGGTACATCTGCATCAACTGGTGGCATCTGCCTGTGGGCAACATCCACCTGCTCGCATCTGTATGTCACCATGCAGGATTCATCCCATCCTTTCTAAGCAGCCACTTGAGGGGTCTGGACCAGGCACATGTCATGCTTGGAGACGGCCTGGTGTGCCCTTATACTATCCCTATACCAAAATTCAGCACCGTGAAGCAGTTTCAGAAGCCTAGAAGAAAAAATGAGATTGGCACCTCTTTCTGTTGCAATTAAAGATTAAGCCCTCTCTATCATCTCAATGCAAGAATACGGGACAAAGAGCCCTGATTATCCTTCTCTACGCAGCTCTCGCCTTTGCCAGTGGCTGCCTTGGTTTCTTTCTGAGATTTCTCCGTGGGCCAGACACTCCACCACTCATGGCGAGGATTCCCCATAGTGATGATTTCTCACCCCCTGCAGGCCACAATGGGGAGCGGTTTTCTTCCTTTCCGAGCTTAGCACTCAATTACCAGTATCCACAACCGGGAAGCAGAGAGAGTCCCTTCAGAGCTGGACTGACTCACCAAGGATCAAACTCATTTTTCTGCCACATGGAAGGGAGGAGCAAAGTGAGTCTTTGAAGAAAATGGAAATAGACGGGGCCTTTGCTTCAGAAATCTCTCTGCACAACTGGTGCCACCTCTGTCCTCCCCACCCAAATCAAAACAACCCAAATCAGCAAGCCATGCCCACAGCTGGAAAGACCTTGCATGCCTTTGCCTCCCATCGCAATGTGTACCAGGAGTGGTTCGTGGTCCCACTTCTGGAGCAGGAGAGACTGTTGACTTCTCCAGTTTTCCCTGAGAATGGCACTAGACAAGCCTCAAGAAAATATTTTGGTTCCTTAATCAATTCTTTATTTGCTTTGGGGCTAACAAGGGCTACGGCGAGAAGCAGTCCGAAGAAGGAAAGACATTGAAGTACTGGAGCGTGTCCAGAGGAGAGCCACCAAGCTGGTGAGGGGTCTGGAGAACAAGTCCTATGAGGAGAGGCTGAGGGAACTGGGCATGTTTAGTTTGGAGAAGAGGAGGCTGAGGGGAGACCTCATTGCCCTCTACAACTACCTGAAAGGAAACTGTAGAGAGGCGGGGGTTGGCCTCTTCTCCCAAGGGAATAACGACGGGACCAGAGGAAATGGTATGAAGCTGCAGCAAGGGAGGTTTAGATTAGATATTAGGAAGAATGACTTTCCTGAGAGAGTGGTCAGGCACTGGAACAGCCTGCCCAGGGAGGTGGTGGAGTCACCATCCCTGGAGTTATTTAAGAAACGTGTAGACGTGGCTCTTCAGGGCATGCTCTAGTGCCCGGGATTGTTGGTTTGTGGTGGGATGTTGTGTGTGAGGTTGTGGGTGTGGGGTTTAGTTGGTGGGTGCTTTTGTTTGTTTGTTTGTTTGTTTGTTTTGTTTCCTTGTTTGTTTGTTTTTGTGTGTTGTGGGTTTTTTTGTTTGTTTGTTTGTTTTAATGTGGTTGGACTCGATGATCTCAAAGGTCCCTTCCAACCACTAAGATTCTGTGATTCTGTGATTCTGTGAAGCATCAGCCCTACCATCGCCTTTTCCCATTAATTTTAGAAAGGGATATGAGCCAATTCACAGGGCTGGAGCTCAGCGCCGTCACCTTCTCAGAGCTGAACCTGCTCTCGCTTTTCCAAAGCGTTTAGACAGGAGTAGGAATTCATGATGCTCTCCCTGCCCTTCCAGCAGCCGGAGGCAGCTCCAGGTAAGTGGAGGTAACACCCTTGGTGCTGCGCTGGTCACGTCCGCAGTTTCTCCTCCTCTGCCTCGTCCCAGCAGCAGACACAAGTTCCAGAAGGGCGATAGGGATTCATGTCCATTCCCGCTCACTGTTCGGAGCCGTTTTCTCCTGCCGGCTCCTCAGGTGGCACCACCTTTGGTCCCCAAGTGCCCACTGAGGGGTGCCCGCCGCACCCCGACACCTCCTCTCCCCGAAACGGTGAGGCGAGGGGAGCAGGAGGCCCGTCGCGAAGAGAAGGGGCCGGTCACGAAGGGAGGGAGCCGGTCATGAAGGGGGAGACCGATCACGAAGGGAAGGGGCCGGTCACGAAGGGAAGGGGCCGGTCACGAAGGGAAGGGACCGATCACGGAGGGAAGGGACCGGTCACGAAGGGAAGGGACCGATCACGGAGGGAAGGGGCCGGTCACGAAGGGAAGGGGCCGGTCACGAAGGGAAGGGACCGGTCACGGAGGGAAGGGGCCGGTCACGAAGGGAAGGGACCGGTCACGAAGGGAAGGGGCCGGTCACGAAGGGAAGGGACCGGTCACGGAGGGAAGGGGCCGGTCACGAAGGGAAGGGACCGGTCATGAAGGGAAGGGGCCGGTCACGGAGGGAAGGGGCCGGTCACGAAGGGAAGGGGCCGGTCACGAAGGGAAGGGACCGGTCATGAAGGGAAGGGACCGATCACGGAGGGAAGGGACCGGTCATGAAGGGAAGGGACCGATCACGGAGGGAAGGGACCGGTCATGAAGGGAAGGGACCGATCACGGAGGGAAGGGGCCGGTCACGGAGGGAAGGGACCGGTCACGAAGGGAGCGACCGGTCACCAAGCGAAGGGCCGGCCCGTCCCCGCGCCCCTTCCCGCCCGCCGCCTCAGGCGCTGCCCGCCGCGGCCGCTGCGATTGGGCGGCGGGCGCGTCCCGGCGGGCCCCTCTCCGCGATATAAGGGGCGGCGGGGCCGGCGCTCGCCTCACTGCCCGCCCCCGGCGCGGAGCGGAGCGGCGGGGCCGCCTCCTCATCCTCCGCCTCGATCCTCCTCCTTCTCCTCAGCGGCGGCGGAGCGCGGCTCCCCCGCTCCCCGCCGAGGCGATGGCCGAGCTCAAGTCGCTGGGCGGCGAGGCGTACCTGGCGCTGGCCCCGGGCTACGGCCCCTCGGCTTTCGCCTACGGGGCGGTGCGCGGCGGCGGCGGCGGCGAGGACCCGCGGGGGACTTACCCGGGTGGCGGCGGGGCGGACTTCCACCCCGGGGGGCTGGGCAAGTCGGCGGAGAGCAGCGGCGAGCAGAGCGGCGAGGAGGAGGACGGCTTCGAGGCCGGGGTGAAGGGCGGCGCGGCCTTCGAGCGGGAGGGCAAGCTGAAGGGGGCGGCCATGGGGAAGAAGCCCAAGGAGCAGCGCTCGCTGCGCCTCAGCATCAACGCGCGGGAGCGGCGGAGGATGCACGACCTGAACGACGCCCTGGACGGGCTGCGGTCCGTCATCCCTTACGCCCACAGCCCCTCGGTGCGGAAACTCTCCAAAATCGCCACCTTGCTCCTGGCCAAGAACTACATCCTCATGCAGGCCCAGGCGCTGGAGGAGATGCGGCGGCTGGTGGCCTACCTGAACCAGGGCCAGGCGCTGAGCGCCCCGCTGCCCGCCACCCTCAACCCCTTCGGACAGTCGCCCGTCTACCCCTTCGGGGGCACGGCCTTGCCCGGCTGCCCCGAGAAATGCACTGCCTTCACAGGAGCCGCCTCCGCCCTCTGCAAACACTGTAACGACAAGCCCTGACTCCGGGCTGCTTCGGGCTTTTTGGGGTTTATTTTATTTTCCTTTTTTTCTTTTTTTTTTTTCTTTTCTTTTCTGTGCACTTTCCGCTACCATCCGCCCTGGCTTCCTACCATCAGTTAAGTCTGGGTTTTCTTTTTGTTTGCTTCTCTTAAATACCCACCCACCCACCCCCCGCCTTCCCCGCACCCCATTTGGAAATATTTGGCAGTTGACATGCACCCCCAAAACCACCCACTTTCAACTTTGTTTAGTTACCTCCCCCCCCATGCAGCTTCATCTGTAGAGTTATTTCCTTCCCAGCCTGCTAGTGGACTCTGAGCATCATGTTGCTTTTCTGCTTGCTCTGATCTACAAAGTTTCTGAGCAGTTTTTAAACTTGAGCTATAGGAAAAAAAGGGAGGGAGAGAAGATCTGGAAAGGGAAACCTCAGTGAGTTTTCTTTGGCGTGATCAATCTATGTTAAAAATAGCTTAAGGAGGGGGGGCGGGGGCGAGCAAAATCCAGCCGCAAAACTATGCAATGTTTCAGAATCACAGGGGGGTGTCCGGTGTAGCCAAGTTGGGGTTGGACCACAAATCCAAATGAAAATGTCATTCGGTCAGCTCCCGAGAGGGGGGGGGAAGTTCAGTGCTCTCCATAAAACAATAGATGCTTTTTTTTTTTTTTTTTTTTTTCCCCCTCTTAAAAAAAATAAATTAACCCACTCTTGAAGTGAGAGGAACCTGTGATTGTATGCTTATGCTTGCTTTTTGCCTGTTTCTCAGCTTGGTTAAGTTTCCCAGATGATTTTTCCAAACTCGTTGCTCATCACGATAAAGCAAAAGGTCACTTAACATATTTATATGTATTTATAATAAATAAAAGACATGAATAACTGCTTTCTCTGTCCTACATGTCTCTAACACCAGCTGGCAGTCAAAGCAAAACCTCTGCTGAAGTCAGGTAGAGCGGAGCCGGACGCGGTAGTCCTTGGCAGAGGAGCAGTGATGTGAAGTTTTAGGGAAATGATCGGAATACTTGGGGAAAAAAAGCTTGTGGACGTTCAGCTCCTGACCAGCAGGGATTTGGTGTTTTTTCTCCAGGCTCTCATAAATCGTGAGCACACACCCCCCCCAAAAAAAAAAAAAAATATTCTTGTTTATGCCTGACATTTAGAGTTAAGCAGGTGGAGATTTAGCGTGTGTGTTTTGACGCTTGCTGGGGGATGCTGTGGCCTGAAAGTGGCCTTTAAAAGGGGTTTTTGCAGCATCGAGCTCAGCTCCGAGGACCCCCGTGTAAAACATGGCAGGGAAGGAAATGGCTTAAAGACTCTGCTTATCCCTTTGGCTTGGTTTTCTGTTGTATCGACTGCTTGACCCTAGACCTAAAGTGTGGGGTTTGGGCCGTTTAATATCATGACTAAACTAATAACCTCTTGCCAAGTATCGACTGTGTTAGTGGGAGTTGCAAAGCGAGTCCCTCGCTGGCTGAGTTTTCGATGTTGCCTGTGTTGGTTCACTTTGGTTTGCTAGTTTATGATGTTTTAAAGCTTTAGTGCCTTGTGTGCTTCGCTAGTCATTATATAATAATAATAATGATAATAATTGAGGTGCGTTCAGTGATTTCTGTTGGGATTGGAATATTTCCCCCTCCCCAATGTCAGAGCAGCCGCGTAAACTGGTACAGTCGCAGCCCGAGGGGCTAGAGCTGTCCGTGGCCATTTGTGTTAGGAGTGGGGTGTAACTATTTAGGGTTATTAAACCAATTTCCATGCCTGTCGCCAGTGTTATGCTAATTTGAAAAGGGCTGCCGTCCCTCTAAAGCCGCTTGTCCGTGGCACTTAATTTTAATTAATACATTTCCAAAAGACTTTTTTTTCATGTTTGGAAAACGAAGTGTGTGAGTGAGCCTCGTTCATAAAGACATATGTTTAAAACTGGTTCCTGCTCATTTCCATTTTTCTATCTTCATTTCTTTCTTTCTTTTTTTTTTTTTTTACAGAGTAGTTTTACAGAACAGCTTATCTGTTGTACCTTTTTCTGTAAAAGAAAATCTTGAAAATACTCTTAAAAGGCATCTGATGACGCGAAAGCCGACCAAAAGCACTGCTGAAGCAAAAATGACTGGAAACTGCAAATCAGCAAAGGTCATTTAAAATTTTTGCAGGCTGAGTTGTTGCTAGATAATATTTTGGAAAAGGGGTCAGTTTAATGGAGAATCATGATATTTAGGTAAATGTTTATTACTTCTGGCTAAAATTATACGAGATTGAGCAGTTGAGGATATTTAAACAGAGTTTAGTTTAACTGTTCATTTTTCACCCAAACTAAAATAGTTGGACAATAAAGTATTTAACAGCTTAATATTAAATGTGTGTTTGGTTAAAGACTTACACTAATAATAATGACATTTATAATTGCTTCTTTCTCAAATAATTACAGCAAAAAACATGGCTCTAATTTCAGAGCGTAAAAAAGTCTTCATAGTCTTAGAGAAAAGCTATTTTGGGAATAATGGGGTTTAGTGCAGTGATTGTTTAATTCTTTTCCTATAATTTACGTGAGTGAAAAGCTTGCTCATATTACTGTGTCTACCTGGAATCCTAAAAATCCACCTTCTGAGAGCCCTTGAAATATTCAGAAGGCTCTTTGAGAGCCCAGTTTGAATTAAACCATCTTGGGAGGTTAAAGGTGGAGTTTCAAATACAAAAGATAAGACCTACATTAAAGAAAATTTTGATAGAATAACTAGCAAGCGTGAGTATTTAAGTACTGTTAAAAGTCTAGGTATTAAAAACAGAAATGTAGAACTTATCAAAGCAATACTAGAGGAACTTGTAAATCGTTATTAAAATCGACCTTAAAGCACAGGGTTTTTTTTAATTCAAAAGTAGAAGGAACTCCAATGATAACTTTTCCTGCAACAAACAGATTAATATTAAACTAAAACGAAGTTGACTAACTTCTCGGTTAACCTGAAAATTCAGTCCTGTGAGTTGCTTCAGGCCGCTACGGACTTGTAGGATTTTAACTCTTCCCATACAGAGCCCTCTGCCTTTCCCGTCGACAGGAAGGCGTCTGTTTCCGTGTGATTTACGCGTTGTGCTGAGCCGCTGCTAAAACCACTGCCGAGTGAATGCCTAATGCTGCTGGAAAGATGGTTTTGTTGGGAGGGGATAAACTGGGGTCTGATTATCACGCGCGTGTGTGTGTGTGCGGCAGCGGTGCTAACCCTGCAAATCCCCTAACTTGTCATTTCTTTGTCCCCTTCTCTGGCGTTTGGAAAAAAAAAACCCAAACAATCAAACCTACTTATTTGTAAGATTTTTAAGTGTCTGCTTCCAGTTGGTGTTTCAGAGAATATGAAGAGAGGGCTTCAAAATGCTAAAAGATCTTTTTTTTTTTTTCTGCTCAAATGTTATGATTCCCGCTATTTATTTCCAAGGAGGGTTTGTGGTGTATGCTCAGATGGAACTGAAATACAGATCGTGTGTTCTAATGTACTCGTTATCCTGGTATGTTCATACTCTGAAGAAAACATAATGCCAACTTTTAATTAAAAAGATAATATATTGTTTTCTAACCTCATATAGTTTTTCTTTAAACTTCAAGGGTGATCAGCGTGAGGCGTCATTAGGAAGAGACGCAAAGAGGGGATGCTGCTCCACTGTCTGTTGCTTGTTTTAAAGCTGTGTAATGCTAGTCACTGACCACAATTAATGCTTTACTAACCTTTATAACCTTACTAATAGCGAGTTGGAAACCGCTGTCAGTTTGCACTGCCTCAGGCAAGGTTTAACGTTAACGGTCCTGAGCTTGGGAGGGAAAATCTTGTTTAACCGAATACAGGGAAGCAACAGGTCTGAAGATGGAGGGCCCAGAAGGCGGCTGTCTGCTCCAGGTACCAGCAGAAAGTTAAATCAGTTGAAGTTCCCGGAAAGAAGCCGTGAGACTCGCGCGGTTTTCCTTGTTCTTTAATCCCTATAACTGATTTTCCGACATTCTGTCACAATATCTGAATATTGCTGCGTGGCCGAGCTTGTTTCTGAGACTTTAGGAAGTGCTTGGTCATTGCTCTGAGGTCGTTTTTCGGGATTGTTCTTTACATATACATATCTATAATTTTCATTCTAAAATAGTAGCTGGCGTTTTACAAAGGTGAAATGAACGCAGGGGCCAATCCTGCTGCTGTTTCACTAATTGGCGGCGTTTCTGGCGATACCAGTGACAGCAGGATGGAGCCTGATGCTCCGCAGCACAGTGGTGGGTCCCGAACCCGACATGATGCTGCCTTTTTTCCGAGGCTCCGGAAGACCAGAAATCTCTGTACAAGCTTTATCCTTTTACTGTATTAGCCATGTAGCAGAGCTGCAAAGCGTAGGGCACGCTGGATAAAGACCTCGCTTAAAAGCTGTCACGGTTGTTCGGACCAAACCTGCTTATTGCCAGCTCAGCAGCCAGAGTCGTGGCGTGTCCTGCAGGGTTGAGTTTTCCGCAACTCGGATTATTTAGCTTACAATTTAGGGGAACAAAACCAAGCATTTCCCCTTTTCCCTCCTGCTCCTATTGCCTATGTTCAAACAAGTGCGTTTCCTCCCAAAAATAAGAGGTCGGACTTTGCAGCATCATTGACATTTATTTTTTGCCTATGCTTTTCTCCTGCCACGTGAATTGCCAGCAGAGAAATCACTGCTCTCATCTCAAATAGGTGAAAATACTTTTAAAGAATACTAGCATACACACCCCCCAGTATTTTTAATTTTTGGAACGGCTTTTATGCTGTTATCTGTCGTTTGATAGAATTTTGATTAGTGTTGCACAATAGAGAAGTTGGGATTTTTTTGTTTTCGCTAATCCTGATTAAGGCTAGAAAAGACTCTTGATTACAGTAATTTTAATAATGTAAATTTGTTTGTGATATGTCTTTAGTCTTTAATCTCCTTTGGCATTCCGTTCAAAGGGAGATGAAAAATTCAGGGATTTATAACGTTTAAATCAGTCATTCCATGAATGCTTCTCAGGCACTTGTTCTCCCACCTGAAATAAAAAAATACCCAATGGATATATAACAAAATATTTTGCTATCAAATTAGAAATACATTTGCGTGGGTTTTGTAGAAAAATAGCTTAATATCCAGCATTTTACAATAAGGCATATGTACATCAGAGAAATTGGAAACAATTATCAAAGCAAAGAATATATTTGAGAGACCTTTGCCATTCATTGAGATGCTTCCAAGTATGGTTTTTTCACCGTGAACTTTATATTTAAGCTTTTCGTAGTCAAAATTCACGTTAATTGTTTTATCTGTTACCTTGAATTCTTATTTCTATTCGTATTTATAAATACATAAAGTTTTAAAACGATCAAGTTATATTTTTAAAATATTCTTACCTGCATTTAGCAATAGTAAAACTTGAGTATTTATTTAATAGTAAAATTGAATGTTTATTCCTGAAATGCGAAACAGTTTCGGGCATAATTCTGAAAATTTCTTTAAGGCCAAATAGATTAATCCTAAGTATTAGCGTTACAATTTGTAGAGATATTTAGCCAAGCTGTTTCAAAGGAAAAAAAAAAGGGGGGGGGGGGTTACATTTTTTGCTACACTTCAGGTACTGAAATTTGCCAAACAAAGACTTGCAGAAGACAAACCCCAAGTGTGTGATGTCTTACACAAGAGAGGAGAATATACTGGTTTTCCAACTCCCTGCCCTAGCGAAATAGTTAAAATATATATTATTTTTATTACTATTTAACAGCTTATTTTCATGCGTAAGACTTTAATTTCATCAGTGATTTGTGTTCATTAATATCTGTTTCGTTAATGCCATTTGTATTTGCTTGATTTCCGTTTCCCCGCACTAACGCTGATGTTGTGTGTGTTCACGTGTATCGATGGGGAATTGTGCTATGAATATACCCCAGCCTCCCTCAGCCACCAATGGGGGGGAGTCTGGGGGGGAAAAACCTCTCTGCTCTTTTGCCTTAAGTATTTCAAAGGGAAAAACATGGCTGAGCAAAAAAAACATCACCCCAGTTTTTCCTCCAAGCCCACTTTTGTCTAAAGTAATGAGGCCATCGTCAGTTGGCTCCAAAGAGCGTTGTGATTTGGTGTGACGTACAGTGAATCATTGCAGATCCATTCGGACTGCATTCGTTATTTTAATGAGAGGGAGGCAAATCTGGGTTTTTTTTGGCCGCAAACCTTAAGATGCAAAGCATAATGCGAAATGTTTGTTGATTGCCACAAGGCAACTGACATTATGGATTTTTATCGCCATCATTATGTGGCTTAAAACTCGCCACATCCCAAGATATTTACCCCCTTCCCTTTTCTCCTGGAAATGACAGGGAAGTTGCGACGCTGACATTTAAAAGCAAGAAAAAAAAAAAAAAAAAAGCTCATCTGTTTAATTTCTCCGCTTATTAAAACCTGACGTTCCATCCTAGGGTCTGGTTTGTGGTTTGGTTGGGTTTTTTTTCCATGCTTTCCCAGAGGAGCAGGAAAACCCCCACCGCAACGCGGTCACCCAAAAAAGGTCACATTCAGTTGGGCGACAGCAGCACGAGGTCCCCACCAGCCGCCGCTTGATGTAGTATGAGAAATGACACCGGGGCCGGCGCATCTCTGCACAAACAGTAATCACAGTAATGGTCTGCATCAGAATTTACCAGTGCTCAACTTTTCCCTGGGCCCTAGTAATGGTTTCCTCTTCCCTGATACCAGTAAGGAATTTATTGTGCTTGCATTTGCCCTCGAGCAAACGGCAGCCGGTTGATTAGTGAAGGAAAAAAAAACTTTCCAAATTAGGTTACACTGGTAGATGTGGTTGTATGTGCGGGCGTGTTTATCCGTGTAAAAGGCTCCTCCACACGCGTGATGTGTTGAGCCATATTTATAATGTCTTTTCCGTATATCGCCTGCACGCACGACTGAATATTCCTCTAATTTATTTACCCGATGTGTCTTTTTGCCGTCGGTTGTCGGTAGCTTTACTGGAATCCTTTTATTATGTTTTCATGAAACTTTGTGCAACACCGTTTGACGGTCGCACAGAAAGTGCCGCTGCCTCAAAACCACCCGTCTCCTGGAAAATTCCTTTGACCTGTTCAACCTGATGAATCCATGAGTAATTTTCTTTTTTTTTTTTAATCATTTTATTTTACCCTAAAAAAAGAAAGCGCTGGCTCGGGATGGGACGGGAGAGGGTGTTGGTTTCCCCTTCTCTGCAGGAAGAACAATGGAGAACCAGCCTTTCTTTGCTTTTGCCACTTTCCAAATGCATCCTGTTCTCATTGATTTGCTAAAAGTTTAAAAAAAAAAAAATAATAAAAAAAAAAAAATCACGCATTGTGCTCTTCACGGGGATGTCATGAAGAAACCCTTATGCCACCCATTTGTGAATTATATTACCTTAAGTATGTTTTTTTTTATCTCCTGGCAGCTTCAGTGTAAGGGCGACTCCCCGGCTGACAGCCGCGGTGGGTGCGCTCGGGGTTTCCAGCGGAACGGGGGCTGTAGGGGAAAAGAGATGAAAATCTCTTGCAAAATGTTAAAATGGCTGCTGACTGGGAGGCCTCTGGGTTAGTTTTACATCCTTCCCCATGTCCAAGAAAATACAATTTTACTTCTAACAAGTTTTCTCCCCTCGGCTTTTTCCCCCTCTCTCGCCTCCGTCGGTTTCCTGGAAGATTTGAGGACAGAAAGCACTTTGGTTCCAGGAGCTCTGTTACTCCTAACGCGCCTTTCTGCAATCCGACGTGGCAACTCTAGAGAATAATCTCGGTACCCAGAGACCACAGAACATCCGAGAGCTTGTTCCTCTGCGACTTGTCTCCTCGTTCAGGTTCACAAATACCCTTTTTTGGGGGGTGAGCAACGCAGCCAAGAGCACCTTTTCTGAAATGTTCGTCTCCTTTGCAGGTGTCTGGGGTCCGTCTTAGATTTTATTCCAGCAAAACCAAAATCCCTTGTCGGGCAAGAGGTTTTCCTTGCCTTTTTGAGCTCTTGCCTGCGCTTGTTAGGAGCAGACTGCTTGATGGAGTTCTCGTTCTTGCAGATTATCTCCCCTGGAGATGCTTCTGCCCTCGGTGGGGTTCTCACCCAACCTGCAAACAGAATAGTTTCTGTAGAAATAAGTGAAAAACTAATTCTTGACCACATTGAGTGTAGACGCTTGCTTGGGTTTGTGTTTAGAGTTAAGCCAAATTTGGAAGCAGCATCTGATCATTTTAGTGAAGTTCTGTTGCCTTTGACTTCCTTCTGCACTTGCCCTGCCCCGAGGCACAGGAGAGATGAAGGCGCTTGTCCAGGGACACACACTGGTTCGAGGAGCCTCTCACCATATTTCAATTCAGCTGATCCGGGCTCGCTGCTTTCCCAAACGAGCCCCACGTCACATTCCCTCCTTGGCAGCATCCACCCTGACGTGTGCTCCCTCTCCCCACACTCAGTCCCTGGGAAGACTGAGCCTCTGTTGTGGGGGTGGTGTCACCCAAGTCACCTCCCGGTTCCTTCTGGAGCAGTGACAGCTGATGGAAAGGGAGGTGTAGCTGCAGCTTGGCTCTTTTCTAGCCATCTCCTGCCGCTATGGTAGCCCGAGGCCACTTGAACGTACCCTGGGGACCAGCCGGTCCCCAGCTGCTTGCAGAGTGGAGGAGCATAAAGGTGGCTTCAAGCCACCTTTGTTCTCCTGTCCTCGCCTTGCACTAAGCTCACTCAAGTCATAGGGGAGAATCTGGGCCAGGGTTTACGAAATGCTTTGCTGTAGAAACATGTCCTGGGTGCAAAACCACCATTTTCAGGTTCTCTGAGCTCCTGTCTTGGTGCCCGGTGCTTCTTGCCCTGCAACAGGGGAGATGGCCAAGACCCCGGCCAAGACCCGGGCTCAGGCTGTGAAAGCACCAGTCTGTAACGTGACGTGTCACCGCGGGGCTGTCCTTTGCTCCTCTCCCTGCATCTCTGTCACCATTCCGGCCAGTGGCTCCTGCCTCAGAGAGGGTCCTGCACGAAGCTGGCAGCCCCAGGGAACGAGCCTGCGACACGGTGGGAGGAGGAGGTGCTACCACTGCCTGAACAACCCTTTGTTTTTCTTTTTACAGGGAAAACAGGCATTTCTAACAGGGATTATTTTATCCATATCGTCACATCCCTACTTAGCCTTGTCTTTGCTTTTGCACCAGCCCTGGTTTGCTCTCACTCGTCCTGAGGTGACGATGCTTACAGCCTGTAATTCCCCCCTCAGTTTGACACCCAACCTCTGGATTTCATTCCACAGGGCTCATCCAGTTCTTACACCGATTTTTCACCAGTATCACTCTCCTAACCTCAGGGAGTCTTCTCATTTTCCAATGAGAAAGTGCCAGCCTCATAAAATTCCCATTTTTGTGATCGGCATTATTTGGGCGGTCGGCTTCCAGCACTTCATTTCCATCCTTCAGCCCTTCCCAGGATTTCCCGTGTAACACCCGACTTTGCTGATGGCACACACACATTTCTGCTGCCTGAAACACTTTTAACAGCTGGTTTTAATGTCTGTAATGAAAGAACTATTTTCACCTACCCAATGGCACTGAGGACTCTTAGGAGATGGCACGAGGAGTTCTCTGGTCAAAAGGAGACAACCCAGGTAAGGCTGAACAGAAGAACAGAAGATATTTTATTCAACATGGATGAAAAGCTGTGTCTCTGCCCATTTGCTGAACGTGGCAGGTATGTTCCTCAGGGGTGTAACTCCATCGGGTCCTGCAGTAGCAGTAACGCTCATCTTTTCCACTTTAATACAACCTAAAAACTTCTAAAATCCGAGGGGCTGCTGGTTGGGGTTTGGTCGGGATTTGCGGCAGAAAGTGGCTCAGCCTGGCAGAGATGTGAGGGGTATCTGCTCGGACGCGGATGCCCCGTAACCAGTCCAATCAGGGAAAAAGCTGATATTTTTTCGTCACAAATCTTCCGATGCCTCTCTCACGGCTTTCAGTCTATTTGCTATTCTGGCCTATGATTCATTCCCCACATTATTCTCGCTGCTGGCCTGAAGCGCTCTATTGGAGTGAGACCAAAAGCTTATTCTGATCCCGATTTCCATTCAGATGTGGTTTTACCCTAAACTCAGGGGTTTTTTTGGCCCAGCTGTTAAAATTAAGAATCAGTGTACCCCAGATTTGGAGGCACAGGATGGTGGAGTTTAACCCAAAAACTGTGGTCGTTAATTTTGAGATAAAAACACGAAGGGTTTGGGATAGACTGGAGACCCTCTGCTCACATACACTCGGTCATCACAACTCAGTGATTCTGATTTTTAGTATCTGGAGAGTCCTGGACGGAGCAGACAGAGTATCCTCACTCATTCAGGAGCTGAGAAGTGGAAATTACCTGTCTTTCCTCTTCATTTTCTCTGGGAAAATCTTTTAACTAATTTATGGAGTAGTTAATCTGGTTTCGCATGTGTGCGAGTAAATGAGCATGTCCTGTGTCTTTGCGTGCTGGAGAAAGAATTATTTCCTGATGGCAAGAT
Source organism: Numenius arquata (assembly GCF_964106895.1). Classification (NCBI taxonomy): domain Eukaryota; kingdom Metazoa; phylum Chordata; class Aves; order Charadriiformes; family Scolopacidae; genus Numenius; species Numenius arquata. The sequence goes on along the minus strand of NC_133587.1, from coordinate 2,994,985 downwards.
AATGGAAACATATTGGGGGCGAGAGAAGCGTTTCATTAGAAAAGCACAGCTTCACCAATACGATTCTTGAAAATGAGTGGTGACTCATCTGCTCCAGACCCAAAAAAACCCAATCACTGGGAGTCAGGTTATTGCTCCTAACTCAGCATCTAAAAGTCAGACAACTAATTAGGCCTGGGCTGTCTCCGTACTGAGGAATAATAGATAACGGTTTCCCGAGGGTAACCCGTGTCACTGTAGAATAGGTGGACAAGTCGCCTTCTGGGGATGCTTATCTCCTGACGTCGACTGCCGGAGCTGCACAGGTAGCTTGGAAGAGATGCCTGGTTTTCAGAGACGCAAACCCAGCAAGAGAAACCCCTGCCTTCCAGCCTGCTGCTGGAATCGGGGCTTAAAAACGAGGGCTGAAACGGTTGTGGCTTCCCGGCAGTCAGAATAACCCGGCCCCAGTGAGAAGCCACCCGTCGGCCCTCAGAGTAACCCAGGGCAATGGGGAATTAAAAGCAGCTGTCATTAAAGCTGCCAAGGGAAAGTGTTTGTAGCCGGGGGAAGCAAGTTGTGGTGACTAAATAATATGGGGGAATAACAATGAAAGAGATAAAGGAATAAGGGTGAATGGAGTGAATGATGCTGAGAAACCTCAGAGTTAAGCTCTGGAAGTTGAAGTTTGTGGAGACTGACTGCGATGAGGACGTGAAATGTTAATCCAGGTCAGAGCCTCTTTCAGAGGGCCGTTGAAAAGACCTAATGAATAACACAAACTGCCTTTATCACCCAAGGTATTTGGGTGGGTGAGGTCAAACTTGTACTTCCCCGCCGCCCAGGAGCCGTGAGCTGAAGGTGGTGATGTTATTTGCTGTAAGAAGGTGATGCACAAACACACTGCAAGAATCAGCCAGCCTCAACCCAGTGAAACGTCCCGGTTCCGCGGTAACAAACTGGGAAAAAGCACTGCAGGCACCAGCTGGCATTTTGCACCTGAGAACACGGCAAATAATAATGCATTTCTGACCCGCGTAGTGTGGCGCTGCGTTATGTGCTTCCGTCTGATGGATGTAATGTGAAAGTGGCCTAATGCAGTCTGTTATTTGTCCTGATATATTCTGGAGCTCCTGAGAACAAACGTTAAGGAAGCTGTGAAGCTGTCACGCTTTGTAAAGGCTCCTCAAAGGGTGTAGATTCAGCAGCTGCAATACTAAAGTGCAATCGTGGTTTTTTAAGCATTTTTTTTCCCTGGGTGGAGCCTTCACAGACACCCAGATTATTTTTTAATTGATGTCCGTAACTCTTCCCTGCTTTAAGTAGGGCAGCAGAGATCCATACTTGCGCTGGGGTTTGCTATCAAGGGTTTACAACAGTATTCCATCCCTATCTACTGGAAAATACTCCTAATTTCCCCCCAAACAGCAAGTCTGCCATCCAAGATATCTACAAAGCCTGAAATCCGGTGAGGGCAGAGAGAGCCATCGCGTTTAACCCATGACTGCCGCATTTTTCATCCTTACAAGGACGTTAGATGCAATAAAATGAATTCTGGTGGAAGCGTGTGCCTCCCTGAAGTGGGCAAACGATAGGTTAAGAGAAAGCAAATGAAAGGTAAGATTAATAGCATTTATCATGGCAGATAGACTAGCAGTTTGCTAATTAAAGATGTTAGAACATAGAAGCAGCCAAGGATCAGTGGCTTTTAATGAGGATGTTGTAGGGTGATTTAGGTCTAATTTTCTGCTTAATAAGGCTGGTTTAAAAAGTAATTTTGTTGGGATGTGACTCTCCTAAACCTGTTCATTATCAGTGATGGGACTTCACTTCAACACTCCAGGAAATGTTGTGTTTAATTAATATTGTGTCGGCAAGTGGATATGCTGACAGATGAGAAAAAAATTGATGAAGAACTTTCAAGGACATTGACTTCATTACACAGCTTCATTACAGCCTGAATAACTGGCTAAATATGTCATTGGGAAGATAATGTGCCACTTTTAACTCTTCTCTGTGTGTTGTTCGTGTAAGTAAGCAGAGTATATTTTCAGAACAGCCACAACTGGAAAAAAAAACAACATGAAGGGATCAGTTCTACAACATTTTCTGGTTGTTTCATTCTCTTAATGAGATTCCTAACTGATGGTGGACTATTTAAAGCAAAATACTGTAGATTATTTACATTCATTTATCAACCCTTTTACTTGGACAGAGTAGGACTTCGGTAAGTGACATTCTTCACCGTTGGGTAATTTTCCACAGCACCCCTGAGACAAGAGGAGAAATTAATTTGAAAGATTTTTATCTCTCTGCACAAAATAACATCCTGAGGAGCGGTGATGGATCGATCGATGTCTCAGTAAATCTGCTTTGGCCAGTTTGTCGGCACGACAATGACTGTTTGCCCATTTAAAGCCCAGGATCTTGTACACACACATACACTTAACTTTATGCATCTGGGCTTATTGAAGCAAAATTAAGTGTTCCGAGAGGTCCTAAATACTTTGCCTCTACAGAGGGGGATCATGCCTTACCCTGCTATGTGTGAGTGCTGAGGGAGACAGATCCTTACTGGCAGTGTTACAGGAGGCAGGGATGCTTTCAGTTTCTGCCGTGCAAAAACTGGGTACCTGGGAAGGTATGAGAAAATCACTTTATGAAACAATTAAAAAAAGAGAGTCTACTGTGTTCAATTAATTTTCAGACCAGGGACCACTGCAGTAGCTCACAGTTGTTCTCAGACCACCCCCCAGCACCTCACCAAGCTTTCAACCAGAAAATATAGCGAAGAAAATCTCTTTCAGACTAAATGATGTGACCCATGCGTGGCCTTAGAGACTTCGGGTTGGGCTCCTCTCATCTGTATTATGAGACTTCTTGTAGCGCGAAAAAAAAAGCTTCAAATCTGATGTTTTAAACTGTGATTGGGAGAGAAAAAAACAGTGCTGAATACAGGGTCTGGAGTGGTGTTTACCTGGAGGATACAGAAAAGCATCCGAAAGGTGTCTCACAAGCTTTCTAGGGAAAAACAGGTCAAGCAGCAAAACGCTGACTTTTCCTGGGTTTCAACTGCCGCTTCTTGGAGAAATAAGTCTGTTTAAGGAAGGAAAGGAGGAAAACAAAGATCAACCTTTGAGGCTGAAAGGGAAAGAAGAAAAAAATGTTCTTAATCTTAATCATTAGGGATATCAGCCAAGAGAAGAGGCCCAGACAGGGGAAGGAGAGGCGCTGACTGGAGGCGACAGCTGGAGTTTATCTGATGCGTCAGTTCTCTTTAACACCTCCATTCCGTGGCTGCTGTCACCTTCAGAGGAGCACTTTTACAGAAGGGGGTTCGCTAAAGCGTTCTGCCCTCCCAGCCCCGTCCCGCAGCCGAGAGCCCCGTCCCCGCAGCAGTATTTGCGTTCTCCTTCCTATTTCCCACAGCTGCAGGGAGACCCACGCCTGAGAGCATCTCTGTGCCCGCCCAGCCACGGGCACCTGCGCAATCTGGCCCTCACCCAACACCTTTGAGCTTTGCCCACATGCCAGCAACCCTTAATAATGACTCATTATTTTTTTATACCCTGGGTAATAAGGCAGGCAACGCTCAGCCCAACTGTTCCATGAAAGCGCGGCAGATAGCGTCCTGTCATCACCGCCGAGCTGAATCCGCTCCAGCACCTTCTGGCTAGAGAAACTCAGTAAAACATCCTGGCTTTGGAAAAGAGGAAGGGGGGGGCTAATGAAAGCCGTCAATCTCCACCCAGGTTTGCTGTGTAGACCCACGTACAATGACCCCCCCTAATGGGTAATTGCGGGATTAGGACCTCGGCGTTTAAATATCGCACTGGGGACATCTGTCAGTGGAGCAAACCATCGCCTGGCAGCGGTACAATGCTCTTAGATGCTTATATGGATCAGCCCGGAGGAGGGAAGCTGCCTGGGAGATTGTCCTGGTTTGAGGTAAAACAGAACTAATTTTCTGTTCAGTAATTTTACTTTTTTAGCTGGTCCTCTTCTAACTAACTAAACTCTGAAATTAACAGCATATTGTTCAGAAACTGTTCACTCCCACAGTGATAAGACCTGATAATACCAAGGAATGGTGTGCAGAGGGGCCCTTGCTTATACTTATTGCTGTAACAACCAAGGTCAGGTAACTTCGTTATTTGCCCCGTTGAAGGGTCGGAAGCGGAAAAGCGTAGAGGGGTCACACCTGGAGGGAGGAACGGACAGGAGAGGTGACCCAAACCTGACCAATGGGGTATTCCATCCCATCTGCATCATGCTCAGTGTAAAAGCTGAGGGATCAAAGGGTCAACTCTCTCTTCAACAGCTGACGTCCGAGGAGAACCCCGTCTGTTCGTCTGCCTTTGATCCCGACCCGAGCATTCCTGACTCCAGATTCGCAATCCAGCTCCTGTCCACCACCGAGCCCAGTCTGGGACTTTTTCCGTGTGCCTGCTGGTGACATGATTGTCATCCTGGGAGCTTGATATGATTTTGTATATACTGTATACTTTTTTTTTCTTTTTTTTTCTTTTCTTTTCTTATTTCTTATTTCATTATTTATTAATATTTTCATTAAAGTAGTTTAGTTTTTTCTAAACTCATAAATCTCTTTTATCTCTTCCTCTCCTCTCTTTTTCTTCGAGGGGGCAGGGAGGGGCCATCTGTCATTCTGATCGGTCAGTCCAGTCAAAACCACAACAGAGATGTAACACCAGCTGAGCCCGTTAAACACACAGGTCCTGAGACAGTGACTGTCACCGTCCCCTCGCAAGGCAGAGCTGCGTGGCTCCTGCGCGTGAGCGTGGGAAGATGGTGCCCACACATGGTGGGTGCACATCACCCTCGTCATCCACACCTTGGGAAAGCGGGGACCTTGTTCCATGGAGGCAGCAGGGAATAGCTGGGAAGTGGCATTAAACGTGCCATTAAATGGCTCCTTCCACTCGCGGTTGCCTGGTGCCTGCTGCGGCCAAAGAGGAGCGTAGATTTCATAGAATCATAGAATCATAGAATGGTTAGAGTTGGAAGGGACCTTAAAGATCATCGAGTTCCAACCCCCCTTCCCCGGGCAGGGACACCTCCACCAGAGCAGGTTGCTCAAAGCCCCATCCAGCCTGGCCTTAAACACTTCCAGGGATGGGGCAGCCACAGCTTCTCTGGACAACCTGTTCCAGTGCTTCACCACCCTCACAGTAAAGAATTTCCTCCTAATATCTAATCTAAATCTCCCCTCTTCCAAATTAAAACCATTACCCCTTGTCCTGTCACTACATTTCCTGACAAAGAGTCCCTCTCCGGCTCTCCTGTGGGCTCCCTTCAGATATTGGAAGGCTGCTATGAGGTCTCCCCGGAGCCTTCTCTTCTCCAGGCTGACCAACCCCAGCTCTCTCAGCCTGTCTTCATAGGAGAGGTGCTCCATCCCTCTGATCATCTTCGTGGCCCTCCGCTGGACCCGTTCCAACAGGTCCATGTCCTTCCTGTGTTGAGGACTCCAAAGCTGGACACAGTGCTCCAGGTGGGGTCTCATGAGGCAGAATCACCTCCTGCGACCCGCTGGCCTGATTTGCTGGGAAACAAATGATTTCCCAAGGGGAACGTTATTCCCAGGATAGCACAGCTGGGAATTGGACGCAAAAGTTTTCCAGAGCCTGTTAAGCTCAACGTGGGTTGAGATCCACTGGCAACTTTCGCTCTGGCCACGTGGGGAGTTGGACTAGATGATCTATATGGTCCCTTCCAACTCTAAAAAAATTCAGTGAAAATTCAGTGGGCACGTATGCGGCTAAAGCTGTTCAAGATTTGGATCAATAGGTGCGATGTGGGGAGTCGATCCCAACCTTCGCTCGGGGCCGCAGCGACAGAAGGACCCGGCTGCCCGGGAGCCCCGCTGCGGGCACGTGAAACCCTCGTCTCGGGGACTGCCGCCTTCTGCCTGACAGGCAGAAGACTCGGGTTTTTATTCTGCTTTGGCTTTTCTTGTCCCTGAGCTTGCCGCTTAATTGTTCTCTGACAAAGAGGCTAATTAATTCCTGTGCAGGGCAATTAAATCACATCGGATGTGATCAGTTTTGCAGCACTGACAAGGAGGAGGCGGAGAAGGCAGCCCCGGACAGGGGAAAAGAGAGATTCCCACTGACCTTCTGATCTCACCCCAAACGGAGCTGGATCCCCGGGGTGTGGGGCATGTTCTGGCTGAGCTCAGGCAACTTGGAGGAGGAGGCCACATTTTTGGAGATGAGCTGCTCGATACATCCTCACTCCTGCCCTGGGCTTGGCAGGGGGAAGCTTAGTTTAGTTACTCCAATCGAGATCTCACCTGTAGGGCAGGAAAATGAGAAGCCCCGTCCTCTGTGCAGGGCACTTACTGGTCCTGCTGGGTCATCTCCTGTGCCCGGGTACGTTGGTGTCGTGGCACCAGCTCCCAGGGAGGAGGTGACAGGCCCAGGGCCAGCAAGGAAGTCGGTGGCGGAGCAGGGCATCGTCTCCTGCTCCTAAGTGTGAGCTAAATAACGAAGCAGGCTTAAATTTGGAAGCAAAGGGTGGAGGAACCCTTTGTAGGGGTGTCAGCAGCTCCTGTATACGTTCACCAGAAGAGCCTGTTGCTCCTCTGTGTGGCTCTGGAGTTTCTCAACTGAGCATTCACCCTCAGGGCTGGAGCAGAGAGTCCCTCAGCGCACGCTCTGTAAATATTTAGATGGACTTTTCAAACCAAACGCTACTAGAAATTTGGCTGTTTGTTGGCTGCTGTATAATCCAGCACAATGCACACTTATGTAATTGTCAGATATCCAAGAGTTTAATATTTTGTAACACGCCAAAATCCAAAGCGTGCTCTTATGAACATCCCAAACGTACTAAGTGTTTGGTAAATACTGGAAGATACATTTCTTGCCCCAGAGAACATACAGTCTGAAAAATTAATATTGATTCTAGACAAATCAATGTTTGCTCACTAAACTCATGTGCTGAATACTTTATAGCACCCACACAGCTGCAGGGATATCGCAAGCTGTGTCTCCCTGCGATGCCGTGAGTCTGTATGCGAGGCTTCACCTTCCCCTGCAGCTTCAAAATTGTGGCAATAATGTTACTTAACAACATCTCCCGTCAGTAATAGCGAGGGTAAAAAAAAATATCAGACTTTTTCTGCAGATCCCCAATGGGTTTCTTTTAGGCAAGGGCCATGTACATTAATACAAATCATATTTTATGTTACTCACAGGACACAGAGATAATCAGAAAGCTATCTTCATAAACAGAGGGTTATTCATAATCCCTCACATGGCATTTCAATTATCAGTCTGATGACGATGTGACATTATGGATGAGGTTGTGATTAAATTTTCTTGTGTAATGACCCTAAGTAAATCTTTGCAATTTTCATTTTGCAGAGATTTAATATAGATTGGTGGCCTGTTGTTTGGCCCCTGTTTAATCCAAAATCGCTCATTAAATTGGGACCAGTAAACATCTGATGATTGCATTTCATGGGCTGAGCTATGAATTTAACATATTAAATCTACATTCCAGATGGATATAAGCATCTGTTCTCATTATGGTTATTGGTGTTAATCTGAAACCCTGACCTGTTTCTCCTAGCATTACTCATATTAAATTCCATCCCAAATTCTAACGAATATTGGCATGAGGGCAGAAGATAGCTAAAATACCTTCACGTGCACATAATCCGCTGAAAGATCAACGGCAGAAATTAGGGGACAAATAACATGAACTTCTTTCTTGTTCCCAGGAGGTGGCTTTCATTGCTGCAGCATGTAAAACAACTGCTTTTGTTTCCTAGAATTGAAAAAAAAAACAACCTGAAAAACCCCAGTAGCCAATTCTATTCGCCCATGTACTTGCTAATCACCGGGCTTGAGCCGTATCCTTTACAGAGCGGCACCTCCCTCATTTGTAAATCTGATTTGTCACTAAATCTCTGCAGAGTTTGACCCAGCATCTTGCAGGCACTTGTCTGGCCGTGGCCAGGCTCCCCTGCTCCAGAGCCAGTCAGCTGAAAGTCAAATTAATCGGTGACTTCCAAAGACCGTTAGGAAGAAGATATTTGTTACAGGACTGCTGAGAGCTTCTCCACACTGAATGATTCATGTTTATTGCAGCCAGGGCATTTATTTATTAGATTGCTCAGTGTAATGGGAAATTTAAAATGGCACACATTGTATTACAGGGAGGCTTAGCAAAATATTATCTCCCTGTTATTGTAAATCAAACCATTCTCAATGTCAGCTCGGATCACCTTTGCTCAGCAGAAGTTTTTCCAGAGGGCTTGTTTAGTTCCTTAGGTGTTTTTTTTTTTCTCTTTACTTTAAGCCAGCATGCCCTCTTCCCAACCTGATGTGCGAGACAGGCTGCACGGCTCCGTGCCCAGACCGTGTTGGGGTGCTGATGGCGATCCTGGACTTCCCTGGCTCTTCACACCCGGGTCCTGCATGTAAAAAATCAGACAATTCAGCCCCATGGTAAAAAAAAGGTGAGCCAAAAGGGTGGATACAGTCTTTGCCTGGAAAAGGAGGGAACCGTCCAACATTTTAAAGGAGCAGAAGTATATCTGTTCTACCCACCTTGTACCGAAAGGCACAAACCCTCTCCCGATGCCTCATTACTTGATGCCCCAGGGTTTTCCTGGCTTGTTGGTGGGGGGAGGCAGAAAGGATCCAGCCCATGGGGTGGTGGGAGAGGGAAAAACAGCCAGGAAAATTGTCAATACCAGAAAAGCCTGGCTGAATACTGGTAAAGCTGAGCTGGAGCCAAAAATCAGAACTAAGCCCATCACTGGAGTTTGCCCTCCCCTGGCACCTTCCCCGGTCAAGGCTCTCTGCGTGTGGACTCTCAGTGACCGAGAGCAGGAGTAAGGGTTAGGGGGAGGGCTCTGCTGGATTTTAAGCACCAAATATTCACCTGTGACATATAAACACTGTCCCTGCAGGGCAAAGTGTTGGAAAATGTATAAAAGCTGTGGTTATGAGTTGAACAGTGAGATGCTGCTCCCTGCGCTGGGCAGTTGATCATCCGTAAAATTTCCCTGTTGGAAAGTGCAGAAACACAAATATATCACTGTTTCTAATATGAACCGAAGTTAGTACATAAAACAAGGAGAAAAGAGGTTTAAATACACAATAGGTATCAGCAGGCAATCATCTACACGCAGAAAACTGTCTGCCTGCAGCCTCCTGTACCTATTCTGTAACGGGAAAAAAAATCTGATCTCTCAAATACCATCTAAAAAAACCACAAAAAGAAAGGGGGGGGGAAAGGACTGCAACACTCAGCGGGTGAAAATCCCTACTAAGGTGTGTATTTATCGTCATTTGCAGTTATAACAGAAAGAAAAAAAAAACCCCAAGCCGGCCCTGTCATTAGTAATTAAGCCAGCATCGTTCATGGGAGAGCTGTTGTCTATGTGCAATGAGGCTAATTATCTCCAAAGTGCTGTCAGGTTTAAAAGAGTTTGGTTCACAGGAGCCTGCGGAGGGGCTCACACGGCTGGGCTGGCCGCACTTCAGTCGGAGCAGTTTGACTTCAGCTCCTGGCCCCGACGGTGGGGCTGGGGAGGCAGCAGAAAGGTCGTTACCGCTCATCAGCGTCTGCTGCTCCTGACAGCCGCAGCCATGGGAAGGACGGACCACGGCGCTGGGATGAGATCAGTGGGTGTGCAAGAGCTGCTTGAGGAGATGTTGCCTGAAACAGTAGACCCAAATTCATTTTTTGCTCCAGAATATTGATTTTTCACAGCCAGGTGTGGTTGCACCAGGTTGTTGCCCGGTAGTTCCCAGGATGGGTGCGGCAGCAGCAGTTTGGGTGGATGGACACCACCAAGAGGGTCACCAGCCCACCAGCAGTTTGGGTGTGTGGACACCACCAAGAGGGTCACCAGCCCACCAGCAGTCTGGGTGGATGGACACCACCAAGAGGGTCACCAGCCCACCAGCAGTTTGGGTGGATGGACACCACCAAGAGGGTCACCAGCTCACCAGCTCAGGGGAGTGGAAAGGAGCCAGGGAGAGGTGTCCTGGGGAGCTTCCCTGGCAGAGGGGGTCATAACACACGTGTGAGCAGAGGCTGCCTGGGTTTAGCCATCAGAAGAGGCGACATTCCTTTGGGTCATTATATCTGATGGTGCTTCCTGCTGAGTGCAGACCATGGCCACAGCACTATGTGGTGCAGGAGAGGACACACAGAATCATAGAATCATAGAATCATCTAGGTTGGAAGGGACCTTCAAGATCATCTAGTCCAACCATCAACCTAACTCTGACCAAAAAAACCCGAAAAACAAAAAAAACCCCATCACTAAAGGGGTAAAAACCATCACATAAGGGGTAGACATCTCTCAGCACTTGGACACTTCCACAAGTGGAGCTAGAGAAAATCAGAATTAATAATTCCCTCCCCAAGAACGGATTCACACTGGTTTAAGTAGAGGAAGAAACTATCTATGGCAGGGAGGGCAGTCCCTGAAATTCCCTCCAGCCTCCAAAATGAGGAGTTTTAAGAGGAGATAGCGCTGAATGATGGCTCTGGGCAACTCTCCTCTAGCTTCCAGCACAACGGACCAAAGATTTTAATTGCTTGCTAACTACTATTGTTGCCCACAAGTTAGCAAAGCTGAAGCCGTCTGACATAAATCACGTGTATCAGCCCCATAAATCTCCTCCCGGAGTGACAGCTTTGCAGACAGCACCGAGCGCGAGCGGCCGCCGCGCAGACCTGTAGGTACAACCGCCGCCTGCGAACCGCTGACAGATCTGTTGAGACCAAAACACTTGGCATTCTGCTAATGTCTGTCATTACCGTGATTGATACAGCCCCTCTATCACACCCTGCAGTCCTCTACATTTGCAAAGCTTTATTAAATTACCGCGTCTCCCAACTGTTATCCGGCATCAGCGCGGGGAAATGACCAAGAGCAGTCAGGGACAACTTGAGGTTTTTCAGCTTTTCCAAAGACCTGGGGAGGTGGAAAGGGTGAAAGCTGAGGGTTGGCTGACTTGTCTCTCGCTAAACAACTGAGCACAGAATTATCTTTATGTTTGAGGACGGGAGCTGAGACTGTCCCCGCGTTGGGCAGCGCCGGGGGGGGGGTTGCTCCCGATGAAAGAAATAGGTGACACCAACAGCTCCCTCTCTGCCGCTCAGGGCTTGGCAGGACCAAGGGACTTTCTGCTTCCTTCAATGTCTTACAGTTATAAAGGCTGAAGGATTTATTTTGCAAGCCCTGGTGCTCTCGGGGCCGGGGTTATCTTAATGACTCTCCTGCAAGAGTTCCCCTTGACCTACCTTCAGAGCCAGCCCCAGTGCCAGGTGCCATTACAATATATTCCGCCCCACTGAAAGTCCTGTCTTCATGGAGACTTCAGGAGGAAGAATATACAGATATATTGTTTCTATAAATCCCCTGATATTATCTTTTATCGGTGGTAATAAATGTCCATATTAATTAACTTAATGGTTTTAACTGCAGTAATGACTTTGTATTAAACTAGCACGCTTTCATGTCCCATATAAAAGCTGCAATAATAAAATTCGTCTGCAGTATTTTTTTCAACTTCTATTGTGCTGAAACAAAGCAAACCC